>NW_016805299.1:1558541-1574361 GCF_001698545.2 Rhinopithecus bieti | reverse complement strand
AAAAAAAAAAAAAAAAAAAAAAAAAAAAAAAAAAAAAAAAGGAAAAGAAAAAAATAAAATTCAGTGTCCCTCACTAAGAAACATTGTGAAACTATAGAAATGGTTCTCTTATCACCCATGTATATTACCTTTTCTCTGCATGCTTCTAAGTCTATGAACTAGTTATGTCTCAGTCTCTGAGTTCATCGAGCAATTTCACACGGATGCAGAGTGAGATGATAGATAATGGAGATTCTGAAGGGTGAGGGGGTGAGAGGGAAGGGATGATGGGAAATTGCTTAATAAATTCAATGTTTATTACTCCGGTGATGGATACCCCAAATGCCCCGACTTGACCACTGCACATATCTATGAGTGTATCCAAATTCCACATGTATTCCATAAATTTGTACAAAAAAGAATAAATCACATTTTATTTATGATAAATACTGTTTATAAATTTTATCATTTGTAATAAAGTATTTTATTTATAACAACGCATTTTATGTAAAATAAATTATTATTTATAAATTATCATTTATTTATTTGTATAAATAAATGGCACTCACACAAGTTTTATCCTGGGAGGATGAGGGACCCTGGCTCCAGGAATATTTCCTCTGAGTCCTGCATTCCCCTCTTGGACCCAAAGCGAGTGGATCCCAGTCTGGAGGAGGAAGAGCCGGTGGACAACCCCGGAGTTCTGTGACCAGCACAACCCTCAACAGGGTCCCGGGAGGCCGTAGAGTTGAGGTTTCCTCTCTCTGTGCCCAGAGAGAAGCAGGTTGCTAGCGTCAGAGCCTGGCCTGGACTTGTGCCTAGGGTTTGCCTTGCTTTCGGTGGCCCTGGGCCCCCGAGTCAGAATTACAGGTTTCTGCTTGGGTGACTCTCCAGGGATGTGACTCAAAGGAGGGACAACAGTGCCTCCAAAGAGACAATTGTTCCCGGTCCCTGGCTCACCATGGAGTCCTCTAGTTAGGGGAGCCCCACCTGTTCAGGCGGAAGCTTCCCCCATAGGGTGTGTGGTGCTCAGACCTCTCTCCTTCCGGCTGTGCTGCTGACTGACACAAAGTTGGAACTCAGATCTGGGGTCGCCAGTCTGCTCCCAGAGCCCATGAGTGACGCTGAAACTGCCAACCTCAAGAAGTTGGGCTTGTGCTGCCCAATGTGGAGCAGGGCTGCTCAATGTGGGGCCGAACACTTGTTCCCAGTGCTGGGGGCGTAGGAGGCAGCTGCAGAGCCAGAGGCAGTGGGGAAACCAGGGGGATAAAGGAGGGACAACAAAGAACATCTGGGTGCTTGCTAGTGGGGATGACCAAGATGGAATTTGTAGATGATGAACCTCCAAAGCTGAGTGTGTTTTGGGCTGCCCTGGCAGGTGGGCCCTGGAGCAGAGGTTAGGGCTGGAGCTAGAGCTGAGCTACCAGATCTCCAAACAGCAGTCAGAGGTGGGGGCTGCATGCTGCTGTCCATCAAGGACTCCCAGTACGGGCTGAATGGTGGCTGAAGGGTTACTGGGAAGTTTTATGATTGGGGTGGAGCTGCAAGACCTCAGTGCAGGAGGCTCGTGGTGTCCCTGGTGGAGGCCTTGCTGCCACTGGGGTACGTCTGAAGCGCCTGGGCTGATGGGAAGAAGCTCACACTGGGGCCAACATAAGGCCTTGCAAGGAGAGGCTGGGAAGGTGGAGTGGTGTCCATGGGGGTGACCTCAAAGTCAGGGGCTGGCAGTCAATGTATATTGCTCAGTGAGATAAGTCAGTCTGAAAAACCTGCCTTCTCCACGACTTAGTGCATAATATTCTGAGAAAGAAAACTAGAGACAGTAAATAGGACAGTTTTCTCTTAAAAAGGGCACACTGATCCAACTAGAATCATGATGATTGAATGAACTCCACTGACTTTCCACAGTACCTTCCATTGACTGCTTATCTGGATGAGCTCGGCTGTGTGGCCAGTTGTGGACTTTTCTGACCCACTGCGTTGGTCCAGCAATAGAATGGACTGTGCTGACGTTTCAGGTACTACTCTCTGATCCTGGAGGGAACATGCTCCCAAATGTATTACAGGAAAGACAACTGGTGATATCCTGCTGCCAGAATTCCATAGAGAAATTCTTAGTAATTTAGTCAGAGTTCAAACTTTGGAGCCCCTGTTCAAGCAACTCCATAGGAAGCCACCTGAATCTAAGTTGGGCTCTAGGAAGAGCTTGCAGTTTGGGTTGCACTGAAAACCCAGCAGACTAATGTCTGGGAAAATACCTGCCTTTATATGAGGCCTTAGAGAGAGGCAGCATAACCTAGTGAGCAAGAGCACAGCGCCTGGAGCTTCACTAGCTGGGTTCAAATCCCACTGAGGAGCTCTAGGTACCTAGCCCTGTTGTATAGACCTCTCTATGCCTCAGTGCCTGGTTTTGAGAAGTTCAAAAGTTAACATAGTCTCTGTTATGCTTTAAGGCTAAACATGATTGAATTCAGGTAAAGTCTTAAATAGACTAGTTCCTTCTAAGTGCATTAAAGTATCCACTCATTAAATGTTCCAAAGAACAAGCCACACTCTTGGTAGTGGTTGAATGCAGACAAAGAGCTGGCATGGCTTTAGGGAAGTGAAAGATAGAGACTCACTTCATTCTTTACCTGGGGTGATCCTTTCCCTCTCATGGAACATATCTGGGCCGGGTGCACGTGGTTCATACCTATAACATTTTGGAAGATGTCGTTGATACCAGAGGACCTCACCTCCTAGCACATTCTCCTCCAGATTTCCACACCTGACACAAAATATGACAGTTTCCTCCAAACCAAGCCTCTGTAAAGGATAAGTTCAATGGTGTGCCCTCCTCCACCAGCATCTTCGCACTGGCGAGGGGCTCGTGGTGAGCCTCCATGGCCAGTTGACTACTCCAAGTGCCCAGGGGTCAGCTTCGCTCCCAAGCTCCCTTGGCTCCCTTCCACTGACCAGGCCTGGAAGAGCAAGAATGGGAATTATCTAGGGATGTGGGCCTCTGAGCAGTTGCTTCAGTGGGAGAATGAGTGAAGACAGTGACCCCCACTGTCTCACTGACCGTAATTCCGATAGCAATGAGATCAGGGTGAACTCAGGCCTGCCTAGGAAGGGCAGTGACTGCACCTGCACAGAGTGAGCACCTTCCTGCTCACATCCTCCCTCACCAGGACTCAGTTTCTATAAACTCCTCACGCCTCCCTAGGCCCTACAGGGGTGGGGGAAACTTCCTCTTCAAATTCTGGAGGAAAAAGCCATTATTTGCATGTTTCAAGCTCACAGTTTTACAGTTCTGTCAACCTTAGGGAGAATTCGTCCTCATCCATTTCATCTGTCTGTAGGGGAAGCATTCTAATCAATTGGACTTTGGTTCTATGTTTGTGGGTCAGGAGTTGTGGTCATGGGCTGCAGTACCATGTTTGGCCAGGATTGGGACTCATACACAGTGTGTCCGGAATTGGTGGGTTCTTGGTCTCGCTGACTTCAAGAATGAAGTCCCAGACCCTCGCGGTGTTACAGTTTTTAAAGATGGTGTGTCCGTAGTTTGTTCCTTCTGATATTCAGACGTGTTCGGAGTTTCTTCCTTCTGGTGGGGTCCGTGGTCTCGCTGGTTTCAGGAGTAAAGCCGCAGACCTTCATGGTGAGTGTTACAGCTGTTAAGGCAGGGTGTCTGGAGCTGTTCATTCTTCCCGGTGGGTTCATGGTCTTGCTGGCCTCAGGAGTGAAGCTGCAGACCTTCGAGGTGTTACAGCTCATAAAGGCTACATGGACCCAAAGACTTAGCAGCAGCAAGATTTATTGCAAAGAGCAAACGAATAAAACTTCCACAGAGTGGAAGGGGACGAGAACAGGTTGCTGGTGGCTGGCTCAGGCAGTCTGCTTTTATTCCCTTATCTGGCCCCACCCACATCCTGCTGATTGGTCCATTTTACAGAGAGCTGATTGGTTTGTTTTACAAACCTTGAGCTAGACACACAGTGTTGATTGGCGTATTTACAATCCCCTAGCTAGACACACAGTGCTGATTAGTGCATTTATAATCCTTTAGCTAGACACAGAGTACTGATTGGTGTACTTACAAATCTTGAGCTAGACATAGAGTACCGATTGGTGTATTCACAATCCCTTAGCTAGACATAAAGGTTATCCAAGTGCCCACTAGACCCAGGAGCCCGGTTGGCTTCACCTAGTGGATCTCGCACCAGGGCCGCAGGTGGAGCTGCCCGCCAGTCCCTGGCCGTGCACCCGCACTCCTCAGCCCCTGGGCGGTTGATGGGACCGGGCGACGCGGAGCAGGGGCAGCTGAGGCCCAGCGAGAATTCGAGTGCAGCGCCAGCAGGCCGGCACTGCTGGGGAACCCGGCGCACCCTCTGCAGCTGCTGGCCTGGGGTGTTAAGCCCTTCACTGCCCTAAGCCCTTCACTGCCTGGGGCCGCCGGCGATGGTCGGCTGCTCCGAGTGCGGGACCCGCCGAGCCCACGCCCACCCGGAACTCGCGCTGGCCCGCGAGCGCCGCGTGCAGCCCCGGTTCCCGCCGGCACCTCTCCCTCCACACCTCCCTGCAAGCAGAGGGAGTGGGCTTCGGCCTCAGCCAGAACAGAGGGGCTCCCACAGTGCTGTGGCAGGCTGAAGGGCTCCTCAGGCGCTGCCAGAGTGGGTGCCGAAGCCGAGGAGGTACTTAGAGCAAGAGCTGCTAGCATGTTGTCACCTCTCAATAGTATACCTGTCTCAGGTGATCGTGGGTCATGGGCTGAAGTACCATGTTTGGCCAGGATTGGGACATCATAGTAACCTTGGTGTCTCAGCGTGATTGTGGGAAAGCAGGTGCCTAAAACGGGATGGCCCAGTTGGAAACCACACTTGGTATTTTAGAAGCAGATTTTCTAATTTGCAAGGAGGAGGGGAGGAGTGCTGTTGTTATCTGAGCGAACGATGTGGGCTCAGCCCAAACAATGCATATCCAGACAGGTTCTCTAGAGGGAACTGCCTGGTCACAGCATTTCCATTCCCCATCTTGGAGCGACTCTTGGCCTAAGTCCTCAATTGCCCAACTGCTAACGTGAACTTGTTCACTCACAGGGTGACAGATGGAGAAAGGCAACATGCTAATTCAGTGCATGCCTTGGGTGCAGGTCACAGGGCATGATGAAAACACCACACAGCCTGGCTACTGGCGTTTCTGACTGTTCGATCCAGACATGTGTATTGTTACAGGTACAAGGGTGTGGTTTCTGCATCCTGTTTTGTTTCAAACAGGATCATTCCTCCACGCTTTATTTTATTTTCTATTTATAAAACAAGTTATAGGAGAAAAGGGACCTGCCGTGTCCTATATAGTTGACAGTGTGGACACACAAAGTGAACATTTGAGAATAAAAAGTTCCTTCTATTTGTTATTGTGAGATGGGCAACGTGCTGTTGTAAAAAAAATTTGGAGGAGGCACATCTCACATGTGTCCGTGAAAATTCAATCATGCTGGTGAACTACAGAAGGACCTGCCATTGCATTCTTCATTAGAAAAGCCATGCTTCTGTATCTCTGCTGTTACTGAGTCACCAGACATTTGTAGGTGTGCTACTTAACAATTCCTTAAGATTGAATAAAAAACACATGGTGGAAACGTAATTTAAGAAATTCAGTGTTCCTCACTAAGAAACATTGTGAAACTATAGAAATGGTTCTCTTATCACCCATGTATATTACCTTTGTCTGCATGCTACTAAGTCTATGCACTAGTTATGTCTCAGTCTCTGTGAGTTCACTGAGCAATTTCACATGGATGCAGAGGGTGGGATGATAGATAATGGAGACTCTGAAGGGTGAGGGGTGTGGAGGGAAGGGATGATGGGAAATTGCTTAATAAATTCAATGTTCATTATTCTGGTGATGGATACCCCAAGTGCCTCAACTTGACCACTGCATAATCTATGATTGTAACAAAATTGCACATGCATCCCATAAATTTGTACAAATAAAAAGGAAGAAATAAAAAAATGGCACACAAGTTTTATCCTGGGAGGATGAGGGACCCTGGCTCCAGGAATATTTCCTCTGAGTCCTGCATTCCCCTCTTGGACCCAAAGCGAGTGGATCCCAGTCTGGAGGAGGAAGAGCCGGTGGACAACCCCGGAGTTCTGTGACCAGCACAACCCTCGACAGGGTCCCGGGAGGCCGTAGAGTTGAGGTTTCCTCTCTCTGTGCCCAGAGAGAAGCAGGTTGCTAGCGTCAGAGCCTGGCCTGGACTTGTGCCTAGGGTTTGCCTTGCTTTCGGTGGCCCTGGGCCCCGAGTCAGAATTACAGGTTTCTGCTTGGGTGACTCTCCAGGGATGTGACTCAAAGGAGGGACAACAGTGCCTCCAAAGAGACAATTGTTCCCGGTCCCTGGCTCACCGTGGAGTCCTCTGGTTAGGGGAGCCCCACCTGTTCAGGCGGAAGCTTCCCCATAGGGTGTGTGGTGCTCAGACCTCTCTCCTTCCGGCTGTGCTGCTGACTGACACAAAGTTGGAACTCAGATCTGGGGTCGCCAGTCTGCTCCCAGAGCCCATGAGTGCCACTGAAATTGCCAACCTCAAGAAGTTGGGCTTGTGCTGCCCAATGTGGAGCAGGGCTGCTCAATGCGGGGCCAAACACTGTTCCCAGTGCTGGGGGCGTAGGAGGCAGCTGCAGAGCCAGAGGCAGTGGGGGAACCAGGGGATAAAGGAGGGACAACAAAGAACATCTGGGTGCTTGCTAGTGGGGATGACCAAGATGGAATTTGTAGATGATGAACCTCCAAAGCTGAGTGTGTTTTGGGCTGCCCTGGCAGGTGGGCCCTGGAGCAGAGGTTAGGGCTGGAGCTGGAGCTGGGCTACCGGATCTCCAAACTGGAAACAGCAGTCAGAGGTGGGGGCTGCATGCTGCTGTCCATCAAGGACTCCCAGTACGGGCTGAGTGGTGGCTGAAGGGTTACTGGGAAGTTTAATAGTTGGGGCGGAGCTGCAAGACCTCAGTGCAGGAGGCTCGTGGTGTCCCTGGTGGAGGCCTTGCTGCCACTGGGGTATGTCTGAAGGGCCTGGGCAGATGGGAAGTGTAAGGTCCCCTAAGCTGGCCGCACCATGGTCAAGCCATCGTGACATTCCCCCGCCCTTGTGATAAAGTACTTTGTGATATTCCCCTTCCTTGTGAATGTGCTTTGTAACATTCCTCCCCACCCTGTGACAATACACCCTCCCCAGCTTTGTGAATGTACTTTTTAACATCCTCCCTGCTTTTGAGAATGTACATCCATCCCCTGCACACAAAAAATTGCTCCTGACTCCACCACCTATCCCAAACCTGTAAGAACCAATGATAATCTCACCACCCTTTGCTGACTCTTTTCTTGGACTCAGCCCACTTGCATCCAAGTGAATAAACAGCCCTGTTGCTCACACTAAACCTGCTCAGGTTGTCTCTTGCAAGGATGCATGTAACATTTGGTGCTGAAGACCCAGGACAGGGGAACTCCTTTGGGAGACCAGTCCCCTGTCCTCACGCTCCCTCCATGAGGAGATCCACCTACGACCTCGGGTCACTGGACCAGCCAGCCCGAAGACTATCTCACCAATTTCAAATCGGTAAGTGGTTCTTCGCACTCGGGTAAGGGTTTTTTTCGCTGTCTACCTAGCCTCTGTTGCCTCCCTTCAATCTCTCTCCTTTCAATTTCAGTTTCTCTCCCTTCCTGGTAGAGACAAAAAGGAGACACATTTTATCCATGCATTCAAAAGCTCCGATGTCAGTCACAGACTTGGAAAGATGGTCTTCCCTTGGCGTCTGATCACCGCGGGGGTGCCTGCCTTGATCATTCATCCACATTCCGTTGGTGGCAGGTCAACTGTGGGGACTCGTGTTTTGGCTGCTCACCCACATTACAGCCCAAGACAAAATTAGGGATGCCTACTGGAAGCCTGGTAGCTGCTCACCTCCGTTTCTCTGTGTCTCTACCTTCCTCTTTAAACTTACCTTCTTCACTATGGACAACCTAACCCCATCCATTCCTCCCTCTTTCCCCTTAGCCTGTGTTCTTAAAAACCTAAAACCCCTTTGACTAACACCTCACCTAAAATCTAAACGTCTTATTTTCTTCTGTAATACCGCCTGGCCCCAATACAAACTTGACAATATTTCCAAGTGGCCAGAGAGTGGCACTTTTGATTTGTCTATCCTACAAGACCTAGATAATTTTTGTCAAAAATTGGGCAAATGGTCTGAGGTGCCTTACATCCAGGCATGCTTTACACTTCGCTCCCTCCCTAGTCTCTGCTCCCAATGCGACTCATCCCAGATTTTCCTTCTTTCTCTCCCATCCACTCCTTCGGTCTCCACCCCAAGCTCAGCGTCCTCTGAATCCTCCTTTCCACTGACCCCTCTGACCTCTCCTCATCCCCTGGCCAGCCTTTGCCAGGCTGAATTGGGTCCCAATTCTTCTGCAGCCTCTGCTCCCCCATCCTATAACCCTTCTATTACCTCCCCTCCTCACACCAGGTCTGGCTTACAGTTTCATTCCATGACTAGCTCTCCCCTACCTGCCCAACAATTTCCTCTTAGAGAGATGGCTGGAGCTGAAGGCATAGTCAGGGTACATGTGCCTTTTTCTCTATCAGACCTTTCCCAAATCAGCCAGCTTTTAGGCTCTTTCTCATCCGACCTCCCACTGAATATATATGGGAATTCCAGTATCTAACTCAGTCCTACAATTTAACCTGGAGTGATTTAAATGTCATCCTGACCTCTACCCTCTCCCCAGATGAACGAGAAAGAGTTTATTTTCTAGCCCAGCCCTATGCAGACAGCCGCCGGCTTCATGAGCCAGGCCTCCAAGAGGGCACCAGGGCAGTTCCCCAAGAGGATCCCCACTGGCAATACCAGACGGACTCCCCAGGTATAGCTAGGCGAGATTACATGGTCTCCTGTCTAGTTGAGGGGCTCAAAAAGGCAGCATACAAAGCTGTTAATTATGACAAGCTAGAAGAAACCACCCAAGGTAAAGATAAAAACCTAGCCCAGTTCATGGCCCACTTAGCAGCTACCCTTAGACGCTTTACAGTCCTAGATCCAGAGACCAGAAGGCCACCTTATCCTTAATGTTCATTTTATCACCCAATCCGCTCCTTACATTAGAAAAAAACTCCGAAAGTTGGATTCTGGCCCTCAAACCCCACAACAGGATTTAATCAACCTCACCTTCAAGGTGTTCAGCAACAGAGAAGCCGCCGCCAAGTGGCAATGTGTCTCTGAGTTACAGCTACTTGCCTCCACTGTAAGACAACCCACAACCACGTCTCCAGCATAGAAAACCTTCAGAACATCCAAGCCACAGCTCCCAGGGGCTCCTTCGAAACCTCCTCCTGGACCTTGCTTCAAATGCCAAAAGCCTGGCCACTGGGCCTCAGAATGCCCGCAGCCCAGGATTCCTCCTAGGCCATGCCTTGTCTGTGTGGGCCCCCACTGGAGGTCAGACTGTCCAACTCACATTGTCGCCACTCCTAAAGCTCCTGGAGCTCAAACCCAACATTCCTTGGCCGACTCCTTCCCAGATCTCCTTGGCTTAGTGGCTGAAGACTGATGCTGCTCAATCGCCTCGGAAGCCCCCTGGACCATCACGGATGCTGAGCTTTGGGTAACTCTCACAGTGGATGGTAAATCCTTCCTCTGTTTAATCAATATGGGGGCTACCCACTCCACATTATCTTCTTTTCAAGGGCCTATTTCCCTTGCCCCGTAACTGTTGTGGGTATTGACGGCAAGGCTTCTAAACCTCTTAAAACTTCCCAACTCTGGTGCCAACTTGGACAACATTCTTTTATTCACTCTTTATTAGTTTTCCCCAACTGCCCAGTTCCCTTATTAGGCCAAGACATTTTAACTAAATTTTCTGCTTCCTTGACTATTCCTAGACTACAGCCACATCTCATTGCTGCCTTTTTGCCCAATTCAAGGCCTCCTTTGAATCCTCCTCTCATGTCTCCCTACCTTAATCTACTCCCTCTACTCCCTCCTTGGCGACCAATCAGGCACCCCTTACCATCCCATTAAAACCTCATCACCCTTACCCTGCTCAACATCAGTACCCCATCCCACAACAGGCTTTAAGAGGACTAAAGCTTGTTATCACTCACCTGTTACAGCATGGCCTTTTAAAGCCTACAGATTCTCACAACTCCCCTATCCTACCTGTCCAGAAACCAGACAAATCTTACAGGTTGGTTCAGGATCTTTGCCTTATTAACCAAATTGTCTTACCTATCCATCCTGTGGTGCCAAACCATACACTCTCCTATCCTCAATACTTCCCTCCACAACTCATTATTCCATCCTCGACCTCAAAGATGCTTTCTTCAGTATTCCTTTGCACCCCTCATCAAGGGACTTTCACGTGGACTGACCCTGACAGCCACCAATCTCAGCAGCTCACCTGGACTGTACTGCCGCAAGGCTTCAGAGACAGCCCCCATTACTTTAGTCAAACTCTTTCTCATGATCTACTTTCTTTCCATCCGTTTCTCACTTTATTCAATATATGGACGACCTTCTCTGCAGCCCCTCTTACGAATCTTCCCAATAGGACACCCTCCTGCTCCTTCAACATCTATTCTCAAAGGGGTATCACGTATCCCACTCTAAAGCCCAAATTTCTTCCCCATCCGTTACCTGTCTCGGCACAGTCCTTCAGCAAAACACACGTGCTCTCCCTGCTAATCGTGTCCAGCTAATCTCTGAAACCCCAATCCCTTCTACAAAGCAACAACTCCTTTCCTTCCTTGGTGTGGTTGGATACTTTCGCCTTTGGATAGCAGGTTTTGCGGTCCTAACTAAACCACTATATAAACTCACAAAGGGAAACCTGACCTGATGTCACAGACCCTAAGTCCTTTCTTCTTTCTGTTCCTTAAAGAGAGCCCTAGAAACAGCTCCCACGTTAGCACTGCCTAACTTGTCCCAATCCGTCTTCTTACATAGGCTGAAATACAGGGTTATGCAGTCACAGTTCTTACACAGGAACCAGACCCACAACCTGTAGCCTTCCTATCCAAACAACTTAACCTCACAGTTCTAGGCTGGCCCTCATGTCTATGTGTGGTGGCAGCCACCACTTCGATACTTCTAGAGGCCCTCGAGATCACAAACCATGCCCCACTTACTCTCTACAGCTCTCATAACTTTCAAAATCTATTTTCCTCCTTACACTTGGCACATATATTTTCTGCCCCCACCGACTCCTCCAACTATACTCACTATTCGTTGAAACTCTCAATTACCATTGCTCCTGGCACAGACTTCAACCTGGTGTCTCACCTTACACCTAGCACCAAACCTGAACCTCATGACTGTATCTCTCTAATCCATATGGCATCCTCCCCATTTCCCCATATTTCCCTTTTTCCTGTTCCTAATCGCTGGGAACAAGCCCCCCAAATCTGGCCATAAACAGGCCATGAGAAACTGGCCATCAACAAAATCTCTGCATCACTGTGATGTGCTTGTGATGGCCACGACTCCCACGCTGGAGGCTGTTGTTTTACCGGAATGAGGGCAAGGAACACCTGGCCCACCCAGGTTGGAAAAACGCTTAAGGCGTTACTAAACCACGGACAATAGCATGAGCAGTCTGTGCCTCAAGAACATGTTCCTGCTGCAGGTAACAAGCCAGAGCATGTCCCTTTATTTCCCATAAGGAATGCTTTTAGCTGATCTATAATCTACAGAAATAATCCTTATCACCGGGGCTTGCTGTCAACAAATATGTGGGTCAAATTCTGTTCATGGCTCTCAGCTCTGAAGACTGTCAGCCCCCGATTCCCACTCTGCACTCTATTTATGTGTCTTTGTCTTAATTCCTCTAGTGCCGCTGGGTTAGGGTCTCCACAACCAAGCTGGTCTCGGCACCTAATCCAGACCACACTTGGTTTATTGACGGTAGTTCTTCAAGGCCCAGTCGTCAGCCACCAGCAAGGGTAGGCTATGCTGTAGTGTCTTCCACATCTGTCATTGAAGCTATTTCCCTGCCCCCTTCCACCACCTTTCATGACTCTCAACAAGCTGAACTCACTGCTTTAACCCGGGCTCTCACACTTGCAAAGGGACTACGTGTCAATATCTACACTAATTCCAAGTATGTCTTCCACATCCTACATCACCATGCTGTTACATGGGCAGAAAGAGGTTTTCTCACTACACAAGGGTCCTCCATCATCAACGCTTCCTTAATAAAAATCCTCCTTAAGGCTGCTATATTGCCCAAGAAAGCCAGAGTCATCCACTGCAAGGGGCATGAGAGGTCATCAGATCCCATTGCTCAAGGCAACACTTACGCTGCTAATGCAGCAAAAGCAGCAGCTAGTATTCCCACATCTGTCCCTCATGGTCAGTTTTTTTCCTTCTTGTCTATCACTCCCACCTATTCTCCCACTGAAACTATTACCTATCAATCCCTTCCTACTCAAGGTAAATGGTTCTTGGATCAAGGAAAATTCCTCCTTCCTGCCTCACAGGTTCATTCTAACTTAGAACCTCTCATTTCTTTTCCATCATGGAAATCCATCCTCAAGGAAATTACTTCTCAGTACTCCATCTGCTACTCTACTACCCCTCAGGGATATTTCAGGCCCCCTCCCTTTCCTACACATCAAGCTCGAGGATTTGCCCCCACCCAAAACTGGCAGATTGACTTTACCCATATGCCCCAAGTCAAAAAACTAAGATACCTTTTGGTCTGGGTAGATACATTCACTGGATAGGTAGAGGTCTTTCCCAGAGGGTCTGAGAAGGCCACTGCGGTCATTTCTTCCCTTCTGTCAGATATAATTCCTCGGTTTAGCCTTCCCACTTCTACACAGTTCGATAATGGACCAACCTTCATTAGGTCACTCAAGCAGTCTCCCAGGCCCTCGACATCCAGTGGAAACCTCATGCCCCCTACCGTCCTTAGTCTTTGGGAAAGGTAGAAAGAACTAATGGTCTTTTAAAAACACAAATTGCCAAAAGCTCAGCCTCCAGCTTAAAAAAGACTGGACAGTATCTTTACCATCTGCCCTCCTTGGAATTAGAGCCTGTCCTTGAGAAGCTACAGGGTATAGTCGATTTAAACTTTTATATGGACGTACCCTGCATCTCACTCCATCCTTGACTACCCTCCCCCTGCTCGTCTGACTCTCCTCCTGGCCCCTCCTCTTGCTTGCTTATACCCAGCCCCATGAAGAGCTGTGAAAGGTTATAGACACCATGCGCTTTCTCATACACCGTGAGAACTGAACCTCTCCCTGTATGCAGTTGCATCATCAATCCCCATTACAACCTCTAATAGCTGCTGCCCTTGCTGTATCTCTAGGATTTGGGGTGCAGGACTCCTCTTTCAGTACACCCTCTCACCTTTTCACTTTACATTTCCAGTTCTGCCTGACACAAGGTCTCTTCCTTTTATGTGGCTCCTCCACCTACATGTGCCTACCTGCCAACAGAACGGGCACATGTACTCTAGTCTTCCTTACCCCAGAATCCAGCTTGCAGATCGGAATGAACAACTGCCTGTCTCCCTCATGATACCAACACGATAAAAAGAATCATCCCACTAATCCCTTTTACTTGTGGGTCTAGGACTTTCTGCCTCCACTATTGTACTTGGAATTGGAATAGCAGGCACCTCAATCTCTGTCACAACATCCTGCAGCCTCTCTAATGACTCCTCTGCTAGCATTACAGATATATCACAAACTGTACTATCCTCCAAGCCCAGATTGACTCTTTAGCTGCAGTTGTCTTCCAGAACCACCAAGGCCTCGATTTACTCACTGCTGAAAAAGGAGGACTCTGTGTATTTCTTAATGAAGAGTGTTGTTTTCACTGAAATCAATCTGGCCTGGTACATACTAACATCAAAAAACTCAAAGACAGAGCTCAAAACTCACTAATTGGGCAACTAATTATGCTGGACCCACCTGGCCACTCTAACTTGGTATCCTGGCTTCTTCCAATCATTAGTCCTCTAATATCTATCTTCCTCCTTCTCTTATTCAGGCCTTGTGTCTTCCCATTAATCTCTCAATTCCTACAAAGCTGCCTCTAGGCTATCACTAATCACTCTATATGACAAATGCTGCTTTTAACAACCCCACAATATCGCCCCTTACCCCAAAATCTTACTTCAGTCTAATCTCTCCCACTTTAGGTTCCCATGCCACCCTTAATCCTACTCAAATCAGCCCTCAGAAACGTTGCCCATCACCCCTCCATTAGGCTCCCAAATTTTTCACCCCAAGTTTTCATTATTTTATCTCATTTTATTTCTTCATGATTAACATAAAAAGACAGGAATGCAAGGTCTTCTGAGCTCGCTGCACCATGGTCAAGCCATCGTGACATTCCCCCGCTCTTGTGATAATGTACTTTGCAATATTTCCCATCTTTGCGAATGTACTTTGTAACATACCTCCCTGCTCTTGAGACAATACACCCTCCTCGCCCTTGTGAATGTACTTTGTAACATCCTCTCCCCCTTTGAGAATGCACATCCATCCCCTGCCCACACACAAAAAAACTGCTCCTGACTCCACCACCTATCCCAAACCTGTAAGAACCAATGATAATCTCACCACCCTTTGCTGACCCGGACTCAGCCCACTTGCACCCAGGTGAATAAACCACCTTGTGCTCACACTAAGTCTGCTCAGGTGGTCTCCTATACGGATGCATGTAACAGGAAGCAGCTCACACTGGGGCCAACATAAGGCCTTGCAAGGAAAGGCTGGGAAGGTGGAGTGGTGTCCATGGGGGTGACCTCAAAGTCAGGGGCTGGCAGTCAATGTATATTGCTCAGTGAGATAAGTCAGTCTGAAAAACCTGCCTTCTCAATGACTGAGTGCATAATATTCTGAGAAAGAAAACTGCAGAGATAGTAAATAGAACAGTTTTGTCTTAAAAATGGGACACTGATCCAACTAGAATCGTGATGATTGAATGAACTCCACTGACTTTCCACAGTACCTTCCACTGACTGCTTATCTGGATGAACTTGGCTGTGTGGCCAGTTGTGGACTTTTCTGACCCACTGCGTTGGTCCAGCAATAGAATAGACTGTGCTGACGTTTCAGGTACTACTCTCTGATCCTGGAGGGAACATGCTCCCAAATGTATTACAGGAAAGACAACTGGTGGTATCTTGCTGCCAGAATTCCATAGAGAAATTCTTAGTAATTTAGTCAGAGTTCAAACTTTGGAGCCCCTGTTCAAGCATCTCCACAGGAAGCCACCTGAATCTAAGTTGGGCTCTAGAAAGAGCTTGCAGTTTGGGTTGCACTGAAAACCCAGCAGACTGATGTGTGGGAAAATACCTGCCTTTATTTGAGGCAATAGAGACTATGTATCCCAGTGAGCAAGAGCACAGCGCCTGGAACCTCACTGGCTGGGTTCAAATCCCACTGAGGAGCTCTATGTACCTGGCCATGTTATATAGACCTCTGTATGCCTCAGTGCCTGGTTTTGAGAGGTTCAAAAGCTAAAATGGTCTCTGTTATGCTTTAAGGCTAAACATGATTGAACTCAGGTAAAGTCTTAAATAGACTAGTTCCTTCTAAGTATGCTAGTATTCACTCATTAAATGTTCCAAAAAAACAAGCCGGACTCTTGGTAGTGGTTGAATGCAGACAAGGAGCTTGCATGGCTTTAGGGAAGTGAAAGAGACTCACTTCATTCTTTACATGGGATGATCCTTTCCCTCTCATGGAACATATCTGGGCTGGGTGCACATGGTTCACACCTATAACATTTTGGAAGATGTGGTTGATTCCAGAGAACCTTAAATCTTTTTTTTTTTTTTTTTTTTTTTTTT
>NW_016805299.1:1551317-1555801 GCF_001698545.2 Rhinopithecus bieti | reverse complement strand
AACCTTAAATCTTTTTTTTTTTTTTTTTTTTTTTTTTTTGAGACGGAGTCTCGCGCCGTCACCCAGGCTGGAGTGCAGTGGCCGGATCTCAGCTCACTGCAAGCTCCGCCTCCCAGGTTTACACCATTCTCCTGCCTCAGCCTCCCGTGTAGCTGGGACTACAGGCACCCGCCACCTCGCCCAGCTAGTTTTTTGTATTTTTTAGTAGAGACGGGGTTTCACCGTGTTAGCCAGGATAGTCTCGATCTCCTGACCTCGTGATCCGCCCATCTTGGCCTCCCGAAGTGCTGGGATTACAGGCTTGAGCCACCACACCCGGCCTGAGAACCTCAAATCTTAACACAACTTCTTTCCTCTAGGTTTTCATCCCTGACCCAAAATATGACAGTTTCTTCCAAACCAAGCCTCTGCGAAAGTCAAGTTCAATAGTGTGCCCTCCTCCCCCAGCATCTTCACTGTTGGCAGCCTCATGATGAGCCTTCCTGGCCAGTTGACTACTCCAAGTTCCCAGTGGTCAGCTTGGCTCCCAAGCTGGCTTACAACTCAGGACATTCAAACCAACTGCTACATGATGGCTGTGCCAGGAATAAATTTCCCTTCCACTGACCAAGCCTGGATGAACATGAATAGGAATTAGCTGGGGATGTGGCATCTGGGCAGGTGCTTCAGTGGATGACTGAAGATAGTGACCTTCACTTTCTCGCGAATCTTAATTCCGACAGCAATGTGATCAGGGTGAACTCAGGCCTGCCTAAGATGGGGTAGTGACTGCAGCTGCACAGAGCAGGCACCTTTCTGCTCACATCCTTCCTCACCAAGACTCAGTTTCTACAAACTTCTCATGCCTCCCTAGGCCCTGCAGGGGTGGGGGAAAGTTCCTCTCCTCTTACAGGAACCTGTGTATCCACAGCATTTCAGATTTCCCATCTCAGAGGACTCTATGTAGAAGTCTCTCAAATTCCCAACTGCTAACATGAACTCTTCCACTCACAGGGTGACAGCTGAAATGGAAGGGAAGATGCTAATCAGTGCATGGCCATGGGGACAGGTCATCATGGAATTTTCAAGTGAACAGCAGCCTCTCTGTGGGTTCCCACCGCTCCCATCCAGACGTGTAGTTTTCATGTACAAGGGTGTGATTTATGAGCACCTGTTTTGTTTCAAAAACAGAATCGCTCCCTCCACACTATTACATTGTGTTTGTAAAAACAAGTTACAGGGGAAAAGGACCTGCCCCATCACATGTAGTTCATAGTGTGGACACACAGAGTCAACATGTGAGAAGAAAACGTTCCTTCTATTTTTTGTTGTTAGATTGGTAATGCGCTGATGTTGTAACAAGGTTTTGGGAAGGCATATTTCACATGTGCTGGTGAAAAATCCAGTCATCGTGCTTATGAACTACAGAAGGATCTAAACTTCCATTCTTGATGTGAAATGGCATACCCATGCACTTCTGCTAGTTCAGAGTCATCAGACACTTCTAGGTGCTGCTGTAACAATTGCTTGGGACAGCCATAAAAATCACGTTCTACAAATCAAATTGAAAAATTTCAGCGTCCCTCAGTAGGTAACATTGTCAAACTCTAGAAATCATCCTTTTATCAACTATGTACATTACTTTTTCTCTGCATGCCACTAAGTCTACTTAGTTAATTACCTGTGTCTCTGTGAGCTCACTGAGCAATTTCACATGGATGGAGAGTGGGATGATAGATAACAAAGAGTCAGAAGGGTGAGGGGGTGGGAGGCAAAGGATGATGGGGAATTGCTTAATAAATTCAATGTTCATTACTCTGGTAATGGATGCCCTAGAAGCCCCTACTTGATCACTGCACAATCTATGCCTGTAACAAAAGTACACATGTATCCCATAAACTTGTACAAATAAAAAGGAAAAATTTTTTTAAATGGTACTCGCACAAGGTACCTCCTGGGAGGATGGATGTTGGGAGCCGAAGACCTGACGGTCGTGACCAACTCAGCATTCCACTGGAGGCTATATGATTAAACAGCAAGCTGTTTATCATGAATACAGGATGTGGGCAAACTCACACTGGCACCTGCCTCCAGAAGGTATGGTGAGGGCAATCACTCCCTGGCACCGTGCTCCTTGAGGTTATCTACTGGGACATCTAGAGCCTGCTGTTCAAAGAAAGCAGTCATGCAGGCCTGCACTAAATCAAGCAGCTGATTGACAACCACTCCCTTCTCCCTATCTCCTTTACTCAACGAACACTAAGGGCTCTAGAAGCTCAGGGCCCTTGTTCACTAGAAGCAAAGAGCCCCCTGACCCCTTCTTCCAAATACACTCTTTTGTCTTTTGTCTTTATTCCTCCATCTGTCCTCCTTTGTTCAGTTCAGCAAGGTCTGAGGCAGATGGATGCTGGCTCCAGGAAGGTTTCCTCCGAGTCTTGCATTCCCCTCTTGGACCCCAAGTGAGTGGATCCTGATCCTGAGGAGGATGAGCTGGTGGATGGCCCTGGAGTTCTGTGACCAGCACAACCCTCGACAGGGTACTGGGAGACCGTAGAATTGAGGTTTCTCTTCTCCACGCCCAGAGAAGCAAGGTTGCTAGGGTCAGATCCTGGCCCGGACTTGAAGCCAGGGGCAGCCCTGGGCCCCCAAGTTAGAATTAGAGGTTTCTGCTTGAATGATTCTCCGGGGTGTGACTCAAAGGAGGGGCAACAGTGCCTCCAAAGAGGCAATTGTCTCCAGCACTGTGTCCCTAGGTCACCAAGGAGTTCTCCAGCTAGGGGAGCCCCACCTGTTCGAAACTTCCCCCATGGGGTGTGTGGTCCTTGGGCCCCTTTCCGTCCTGCTGTGCTGCTAAGTGACACAAAGTTGGAACTCAGATCTGGGGTCGCTTCTCTGCTCCCAGAGCCATGGGTGCTACTGAAACTGCCAGCCTCAAGGAGCTGGGCTTGTGCTGCCCAACGTGGAGCAGGGCTGCTCAATGTGGGGCTGAACACTGTTCCCAGTGCTAGGAGCACAGGCAGCAGATGCAGAGCCAGAGGCAGTGGGGGAACCAGGGTGATAAAGGAGGTATGGTAAAGACCATCTGGGTGCTGGGGGAGCAGTGTCCAAGACAGAATTTGCAGATGACTAACCTCCAAAGCTGACTCTGTTGGGCTGTCCTGGCAGTTAGGCCCTACAGTGGAGGTTGAAGCTGGAGCTAGAGCTGAGCTACCAGATCTCCAAACCGGAAAGAGCAGTCAGAGGTGGGGGCTGCATGCTGCTGTCTATCAAAGACTCCCAGTACTGGCTGGGTAGTGGCTGAATGGTTACCGGGAAATTTCAAGTTGGGCTGGAGCTGCAAGACTTCAGTTCAAGAGGCTTGTGGTGTCCTTGGTGGACGCCTTGCTGCCACTGGGGTACGTCTGAAGGGCCTGGGCAGATGGGAAGAAGCTCCACCAGAGCCAACATGAGGCCTTGCAAGGAAAGGCTGGGAAGGGGAATTGGGGTCCATGAAAGTGATCTCAAAGTCAGGTGCTGGCAGTCAACGTATATTGCTCAGTGAGATAAGTCAGTCTGAAAAAGCTGCCTTCTCCATGACTCTTAGTTCATAATATTCTGAGAAAGAAAACTACAGGGACAGTAAATAGGACAGTTTCGTCTTAAAAATGGGAAACTGATCCAACTAGAATCATGATGACTGGATGTTCCACTACTTTTCCACAGTACCTTCCATTGATGGCTGTTCTGGATGAACTCGGTTGTGTGGCCAGTTGTGGATTTTTCTGACCCACTGTGTGGGGCCAGCAATAGATTGTGCTGATTCCTCACTTGCTACTCTCAGATCCTGGAAGCAACCTCCTCCCAAAATGTGTTTCAAGAAAGACAATTGGTGACATGTCGCTGGCAGAATTCCAGAGAAGTTCTTACTAATTTATTCACAGTTCAAACTTCCGATCCTCTTTTGCACCATTTGCAGAACAAGTCACCTGAATCTGAGTTGGGCTCTAGCAAGACCTTGCAGTTTGGGTTGCACTGAAAACCCAGCAGACTGGTGTGTGGGCAAATACCTGCCTTTATATGTGGCAATAGAAACAGGCAGCATATCCAAGTGAACAAGAGCACAGTGCCTGGAGCCTCACTGGCTGGGTAGAAACCCCACTGAAGAGTTGTAGGTACTTGGGAATGTTATACAGAGTAAGGCAGCAGATCTCAGTGGCCAAAAGCACAGTGCCTGGAGTCTAAAGCTCTTGGTGGAAGCAGTTGGAAGACAGAGGAGCTTCCAACAGAAGAGGTAAGTCCACGTCTCTGTGTTTTGTTTTTCTTTCTCAGATATTTAGAAATGGGGGTTATGACCTAGGAAAATGAATGAAAGAAATTAGTAATTAATGAATTCAACAAAGGCTGTCTGAGGGCTGCCTCCGTGTTGAAAAAGTCACCCTGGATCCCCTCACTCTAGGAATGGTGGCAGCCACTTTGTTATTCAGTTTCAAGGCTGCAAGAAGGATGTAATTTTTTTTTTTTTTTTG
>NW_016805299.1:1519029-1549058 GCF_001698545.2 Rhinopithecus bieti | reverse complement strand
TTTTTTTTTTTTTTTTTTCCTGAGACGGAGTTTGCTCTGTCACCCAGGCAGGAGTGCAGTGGCGTGATCCAGGCTCATTATAATCTCCGCCTCCTGGGTTCAAGTGATTCTCCTGCCTCAGCCTCCTGAATAGCTGGAATTATAGGTGTCCACTGCCATGCCCAGCTAATTTTTGTATTTTTAGTAGACACACGGTTTCACCAGGTTGACCAGCCTGCTCTGGAACTCCTGACCTCAGGTGATCCACCTGCCTCACCCTCAAAAAGTGCTGGGATTACAGGCGTGAGCCACCGCAACTGGTGGCGTTTTTGTTTTTTGAGATGGAGTCTTGCTCTCTCGCCTAGGCTGGAGGGCAGCGGCACGATCGCGGCTCACTGCAGCCTCTGCCTCCTGGGTTCAAGTGATTCTCATGCCTCAGCCTCCCAGGTAGCTAAGACTACAGGCGCCCACCACCACACCCAGCTAATTTTTGTATTTTTAGGAGAGTTTCACCATGTTGGCCAGGCTGGTCTTGAACTCTTGACCTCAAGTGACCCGTCTGCCTTGGCCTCCCAAAGTGCTGGGATTAGAGGCATGAGCCCCCACGCATGGCCTGACAAATTTTCTCTAGGCCAAATTATACTGCTTCCCTTCCTTTCTTCCTCCATGAACATTGGTGGCTTCAACTCTCAGCCACATACCCAATGCCTTAAATTATACACCTTTGTATTTGCTGCCCCTTTCCCCTACAGTCACTGATGGTTAACAAGTTTCAAATACCTTTCTCTTGGCTTTTAAATTTACCATTGTTTTGCTTAAGGCCTCACCGCCCATGTAGGATGGAAACCATTCTTCCATCTAGGCCCCCTTCCTCCCCTTGGCCTTGGATTCTCTTAATGTCCAGGACTGGTACCTCTGTCATCACACCATCAGCTACAGAGATAGCCCACCTGCTGTCAAAACTGTGCATAATTTGTTTACAAACATGGAAAACAAAAAGCTGGAATTATGCTCTAGGGACTATTTAAATTGGAGCAATAAAATGTGGAAAGAGAAATATTTCATTTAATATTGGTCACTTGCATTGTCTTAATTATCATTTGTTCATGCATCAAACTGGTAGAAAGAGGGTCATGATGTCTGCCTTCACAGACCCTCCACTCTAAATGAAGAAAAGTCCAATGAAGCAAACACATGACAGAGAGTAAAACAAAAATTTCTACTGTGAATAAGAGGTATCACCAGCCAGGCATGGCGACTCATGCCTGTAATCCCAGCACCTTAGGAGGCTGAGGCCAGTGGGTCACCTGAGGTTGGGAGTTCGAGACCATCCTGGCCGACATGGTGAAACCTGTTCTCTACTAAAAACGCAAAAATTAGCCAGATGTGTGGCACATGCCTGTAATACCAGTTACTCAGGAGGCTGAGGTGGGATAATTGCTTGAACCCGGGAGGCAGACGTTGCAGTGAGCCGAGATCATGCCACTGCACTCCAGCCTGGGTGACAGAGTGAAACTCTGTCTCAAAAAAAAAAAAAGTGTCAGGTATTTCCACCAAGCATACCTGAGAGAATTGGAACTAGTCAGGGAAGTTGCCACATAAAAAGTTTTTTTTTTTTTTTTTTTTTTTTTGAGGCGGAGTCTCGCTCTGTCGCCCGGACTGGAGTGCAGTGGCCCGATCTCAGCTCACTGCAAGCTCCGCCTCCTGGGTTTACGCCATTCTCCTGCCTCAGCCTCCCGCGTAGCTGGGACTACAGGCGCCCACCACCTTGCCTGGCTAGTTTTTGTATTTTTAGTAGAGACGGGGTTTCACCGTGTTAGCCAGGATGGTCTCAATCTCCTGACCTCGTGATCCGCCCGTCTCGGCCTCCCAAAGTGCTGGGATTACAGGCTTGAGCCACCGCACCCGGCCTTCATAAAAAGTTTTGAGTTCAGGATAAGCAGCAGAATTAAAGTAACTGAAGTCAAGAGATATTTGGGACTTTGAAGTAGATGGGAGACATGGGTTTGGCTTCTGTCCATTTGCTGAGTAGGTGACCTGTTTTTCTTGTCACAACCGATGTGACCTTGGATGCCCACACGGCCAACAACTTCCCCCTCATTTCTGATGACTCAGGAGCATCCAATCTGGGCGCAGCAGACCGAATCGGCAAGACCTTGCTCAGAGATTCCGTTTGTCCGTGTGTGTCCTGGGCTCCCCTTGCTTCATCTGTGGCCACCACTACTGGGAGGTGGACATGGGAACAGGCATGGAATGGGACCTGAGAGTCTGCAGAAAAACCATCCGCTGAAAAGGGTGGATCCCACATCTATACATTCAGGAGAGTCTCTGCTGAAGAGCCCCTGAGCCCTTTCTTGGCTCCTTCAATTACACCTAACAGTGTCAGGGTGTCCTATCTGCCTTGTAATGAACCCAGCCACCGTAATGCTTCAGGCCATCCTGAGGCCAAATAAAACACTCGCTGCAAAGAAACAGTAATTTTCTGAATTACTTGGTGGTGTAGGAAGTTTCTGCTTGTCTGCACTATACGAAGTCATAGGAGAATAATATGGGACATTTCATGATTATAATTAATGTAATTTGATTAGATTACAAATTGAGCCCTAAGTGTTATTGTCACCATCTCATTGAACCTTATGTTCTGTATGTCGTTTCCTATACAAACGTCCTATATTCTGGGATCCATTTCCAAATGCTTTCCTTTTTATTTCTGTAAGTTCAAATTAATGTATTATGGAAGTTATGAGTTAAACATTTGGAGATCACCTAATGGATTATGTGATTTACTAAATGATACCAGTGCAATAGATTTTATTCCTAGTAAAAACGTGTGTGTGCATGTGTATTTGAACAGAGAACTGGAGAAATGCCTACGTCCTATTCAGAACCGAAAAGAAACATTTTCACCACCATGTATCAGTGTAGGTGACATTTTCTTGGATGTGTGTATCATCTACATTAACAATGAGAATCCCCCTCAGGGGGATGGACTGTTTTGTCTCAAGTGTTCTCCTGGTAATAACCTGACCCTGATTGGCTAAATCTTCCTCCTCCCTTTTCCCACGTGGAGTCCTCAGTGCCATGCTCCCCCCACCCCCCCAGCCACGCTGACACAGCCCTGCTCACTGCAGAGACGCATGCTGGGGGCCAAGCAATCCTGCTGTAATCCCAAGGCAGTTCCCCACAGGAAGGATCTGCTGAACCTAGTGCTTTTTCAAGCGCTTCCTCTGCATATTCCAAAGCAATTCAAAATGGATTAGAGACTTCAATGTAAGACCTGAAAACATGAAACTACGAGAAGAAAACAGGGGAAAAGCTTCCTGATGTTGGTCTGGGCAATGTTTTTGGATACAGCACCAAAAGCACAGACAATACACAGACAAGTGGGGTTGCGTCCAACTAAAAAGCTTCTGCACGACAGAGGAAAACGACATTCAAGCAGCCTACAGACTAGCAGAAGGTATTTGCAAACTGCACAACTCATGAGGCTGCAATATCCAGAATATATACGGAACTCACGCAACACAGTAGTCAAAAACAAATCACCTGATTCAACATGGGCAAAGCACCTAACCAGATATTTATCAAAAGACATATAAATGCCCAACGGGTGTAAGAAAAAGTGCTAAACAGCACTAATCATTAAGGAAATGCAAATCAAAAATCAAAACCTCTATGAGACATCACCTCATACCTGTTAGAACGGCTATCATCCAAAAGAAGATAACAAGTGTTGTGTCCGTAATTGGTGGGTTCTCGGTCTTAGTGACTTCAAGAAATTAAGCCACAGACCCTTGCGGTAAAACTGTCACAGTTCTTAAAGATGGCGAGTCTGGAGTTCTTTCAGATGTTTCCGCAGTTTTTTCGTTCTACTGGATTCTTGCTCTCACTGTTTTCAAAGGCAACACTGCAAACCTTCCTGAAGACTGTTACAGCTCATAAAAGCAGTCCTGACCCAGTCACTAAACAACTATATTCATTGCAAACAGACAAAGAACAACCCCACCACATTACAAATACAAAACCCAAGCATGTTGCCAGTAGCTGGTGCCCGCAGCCTGCTTTTATTCCCTTATCTGGCCCCACCCACATCCTGCTGATTGGTCCATTTTGTAGAGAGCTGATTGGTCCATTTTACAGAAAGCTGATTGGTCCATTTCACAGAGAGCTGATTGGCCCACTTCACAGAGTGTTCATTGGACCATTTTTGACAGGGTGCTGATTGGTGCGTTTATAATCCCTGAGCTAGACACAGAGTGCTGATTGGTGCATTTACAATCCCCTAGCTAGGCATAAAAGTTCTCCAAATCCCCTCTAGACGCAGGAGCCTAGCTAGTTCCACCTAGTGGTTTTCGCTAGGGCGGCAGGCGGAGTTGCCTGCCACTGCTGCGCCATGCACTGCACTGCACTGCACTCGTACTCCTCAGGCCCTGGTGGTTGATGGGACCGGGCGCCGCGGAGCAGGGGACGGCGCTCGTCGGGGCGGCTCGGGCCGCGCGGGAGCCCACGTTGGGGCAGGGCGGGCTGCAGGTCTCGAGCCCTGCCCCGCGGGCAGGCAGTTGAGGCCTGGTGAGAACTCAAGCGCAGCACCGGCGGGCCGGCACTGCTGGGGGACCCGGTGCACCCTCTGCAGCTGCTGGCGTTGGTGCTAAGCCCCTCACTGCCCAGGGCCGGCAGCGCCGGCAGGCTGCTCCAAGTGCAGGGCCCGCCGAGCCCAGGCCCACCCGGAACTCGCGCTGGTCGGCTAGAGCCACGCAGCCCCGGTTCCCGCCCGCGCTTCTCCGTCCACACCTCCCCGCAAGCAGAGGGAGCCGGCTCTGGCCTCCGCCAGCCCGGAGACGGGCTCCCACAGTGCCCTGGCAGGCTGAAGGGCTCCTAAAGCGCCGCCAGAGTGGACGCCGAGGCCGAGGAGGCGCCTAGTGCTAGGGCTGCTAGCATGTTGTCACCTCTCATTATTGAGGATGTGGGGGAAAGGGAATGCTGTACACTGTTAGTAAAAATGTAAATTTGTACAGTGTACAGCCGTTATGGAAAATAACGTCCATCCACAGATGAATGGATGAGGGAAACGTGTCTACACAACGGAATATTATTCAGCCCCCAAAAAGAAGGAAATCCTGTCATTTCCCACAGCCTGGATGAACCTGTTGTGCTAAGTGAGATAAGCAAGTACAGAAACACTAATACTACATGATCTTGGCCTGGTGCCGTGGCTCACCCTTGTAATCCCAACACTTAGGGAGGCTGAGGCAGGTGGATCACCTGAGGTCAGGAGTTTGAGACCAGCATGGCCAATACGGTGAAACTCCATCTCTATTAAAAATACAAAAATAGATTGTGGTGGTGCACGCCTGTAGTTCCAGCTACTCGGGAGGCTGAGGCAGAATCGCTTGAACGCAAGAGGCAGAGGTTGCAGTGAACCAAGATGGCACCACTGCACTCCAGCCTGGGAGACACAGCAAGACTCTGTCTCAAGAAAAAAAAATAAATACTGCATGATCTCACTTATATCTGGAATCTAAAATAATCAAACTCATAGAAGCAGAAAATAGAACAGTGGTTGCCAGAGATTAAGGGTGGGAAAAAATGGGGTGTTGTTTAATGGGTATAAACTTTCAGTTATACAAGATGAGTAAGTTCTGATGATGTAAATGTACAGCGTGTAACAACACTCCATTGTATACCTGAAATTTCTTGAGAGTAGATCTTAACATCCTTAACCACCCCACCTCCAAAAAAGAAAGAAAGCGGTAACAATATAAGATGATGCGTGTGTTAGTTTGCCGTGATCATTTCACAATGTGTGTGAAACATCTGGGTGCCCACTTTAAATATATACAATGTTTACTTTTCAAGCATACTCAGATAAAGCTGGGGGAAAACAAACAGTCTTTCTGGGGCCATTGTTTGCAGACCCCTGAGTTACGGCATGCTGTGATGGCTAGATCAGTTTCACTTCAGCATGGTAAGAGGCAGGTGACAAAAACTGGCATGAAAGGAGCTGTTGGAACGAAGGGGCAGGAGAGGACTGACCTATAGGATCAGCCAGAAGACAGACGGGCATTCCAGGAAGAGAGTAAATTCTGGAGGAAATAAAGGATTTTCGTTTTAAGGGGTTGGGAGGCAAGAGAGAAGGCCGAGAGGGTTTGTGTCTGAAATGGGGTCTCTAGGTGAGAAAACGTGTGAGACAAAGTGCAAGGCTGGAAACGCGTGCACGTGTGCAGGAGGTGGGAATCTACCGCACCGAGTGTGCACATTTGCATGTACGGTGGGGGCGTCTGCGGCTGTGGGTAGAGAGAAAATTCTGGAGCATACATCTGAGAGAGGTGGTGTGGGTGGGAGTGGGAGGGTGTGTAAGAGAGAGCGTGGGTTGTGACAGGTGAGGGGCTCATGTGTGCAACTGTGCGTTCTGCGAGAGTGAGGAGGTCTCAGATTGAGGAACTGCGTTCAGTGTTCAGAGTGGAGTCCCCACGCAAGAGCCTGGGGAGTCAACCAGAAAGACCCGCACGTAGGGCGGGCCCGGCGACCTCGGGCGCCGTCTACTGATTTACAGACGCCACTACCTGAGAAAGGCCCCTTCAGTTCGCTCATTGCGCAGCTGTGGACCCTAAACGGAGCCACAACCGTCCTGCCAACCCACGACAGCAGAAAAGCCCTGTGGGAGGGCGTGTGTTCACTTCTGCTCCTCTGGGCAAAGATGCCCAGGTCAGAAACACCCACCCGACCCTCCCACCACCCAGAGACAGCCCCACCTGCACAGCTCAGAGCAGGACCGCTGACCTTCTGGCTCTCCGGTCATATTTGATATTGAAGACCAGAATAAAGTATATTTATCAGGATTGAATACATGGGTCATGAATGAATAAATTCATTCTCCTTACATGTCGGTTCCTATTGAGAAATATGGTGGCGAGAATTTATTTCCTCCGGAAAGAGTAATAAATGTGGAGCCCCTGGGTTTGGTGCTATTTGTTATGCATTTCTCTGATGTTGTAAGAAAAGAAAGAGATTCAGAATACCACATTTCGGCCGTGAACTTATGTAGCTTGCTGCCGCCCTAGGTGATTTACTTAGATTGGCTTCTGCATTTTGACAAATAAGGAAATTGGGAGAATTAAAGCCTCTGGTTTTAAAGCCTGCTGCCGAGTCAAGTAGAACTGTGACTTTGTTTGTTTGTTTGTTTAGAGAGTCTCGCTGTGTCACCCAGGCTGGAGTGCAATGGCACAATCTCAGCTCACTGCAACCTCCACCTCCCGGTCTCAAGCGATTCTCCTGCCTCAGCCTCCCAAGACCTGGGTCTACAGGTGTCTGCCACCACACCAGGCTACTTTTTTTGCATTTTTAGTAGAGATGGAGTTTCACCGTGTTGGCCAGGCTGGTCTCAAACTCCTGACCTCAAATAACCCACCCACCTCAGCCTTCCAAAGTGCTGGGATCACAGGTGTGAGCCACCATGCCCAGCCCAGATCTATGACGTTTTATTTTTGTTTTTATCTGTTTCTTTGAAAAGAAATGGAGTGAAGATGCAGAGACATGAAATAAATTATTTAAACACATTATTATTATTATTATTTTTGAGTCAGAATTTCGCTCTTGTTGCCCAGGCTGGAATGCAATGGCACGATCTCAACTCACTGCAACCTCCACCTCGTGGGTTCAAGTTATTCTCTTGCCTCCCCCTCCCCCTCCCAAGTACCTGGGATTACAGGCATGCGCCACCCTGTCGGGCTTTTTTTTTTTTTAGTTGAGATGGGTTTCTCCATGTTGGTCAGGCTGGTCTCAAACGCCCGACCTCAGGTGATCCGCCCACCTCGGCCTCCCAGAGTGCTGGGATTACAGGTGTGAGCCACCACGCCCTGCCTTAAACACATGATTAAATCAGTAAAATGAAGGGCCTGACAAATAAATGACCACTGAGCTAGGATGTAGAAGACCAAGGCCTGGAAGAAGGGGGTCCGCCTCTTCTGTCTCTGGTGAGCTAGGACCTTCCCTGCAGGCACATCCTACTCTGTCCTTCAGGCTGGCTCTCCATGCCCTCAGGGGCCTTAGTCCAAACATCTGGACAAAGGCGCTATGAAAGGACCTCTAACAAAGTGTTTTTCACCATGTTCAGTTAAAGAGTTGCATGTTTTTCTGTTTTTCCTAATGAGAACACGGGACTTGAGAACTAATCATGTGTCTTTGCTTTAATTTGAAATGATCAGAATAATCTGAAAAAAACAGAGAACTATTGCCCAGGAAATGAGAGAGAACTGAACTCAATCACTTAAATATATAATCAAATCCCTTCCCCAGCCTTCCCGCATGTGTGCTGGTTTTTTCATTCTCACTCTTCAAACTGATCACCTATAAATCATCTAAAACCACAACGAAATGCTTTTGAAAACTTTTAAAAGAAGTGCATCTCATTTTATGTAAGTTGTGATATAAGAAAAGAGTAAGATTGTAAAATATTTTTTACTTTTGATATGGTGACTTGCAAAGGTTAAAAAAAAAAAAAATAGGACTTTGAATGGTCATCTCATTGTCTGGGAAGAGGTTTTGGATTTATTTACCAAGCTTCTAAACATGAATCTTCCTAATCATGGAGAAAAAGCCCTTTCAAAGCAGTTGTTGTAGGCCGGGTGCTGTGGCTCAGGCCTGTAGTCCCAACTACTCGGGAGGCTGAGGCAAGAGAATCACTTGAATCCAGGAGGTGGAGGTCGCGGTGAGCCAAGATTGTGCCATTGCACTCCAGCCTGGGCANAAGGTTAAAAAAAAAAAAAAATAGGACTTTGAATGGTCATCTCATTGTCTGGGAAGAGGTTTTGGATTTATTTACCAAGCTTCTAAACATGAATCTTCCTAATCATGGAGAAAAAGCCCTTTCAAAGCAGTTGTTGTAGGCCGGGTGCTGTGGCTCAGGCCTGTAATCCCAACACTTCGGGAGGCTGAGGCAGGTGGATCACCTGAGGTCAGGAGTTTGAGACCAGCATGGCCAACATGGTGAAACTCCATCTCTATTAAAAATACAAAAATAGATTGTGGTGGTGCACGCCTGTAGTCCCAACTACTCGGGAGGCTGAGGCAAGAGAATCACTTGAATCCAGGAGGTGGAGGTCGCGGTGAGCCAAGATTGTGCCATTGCACTCCAGCCTGGGCAACAAGAGTGAAACTACATCTCAAATAATAATAATAATAATAACAATTTGAAAGGTTGGTGCAAAATAGATAGTACACCCTGGAAGAGAGAATTTTGTTGCTCATAAGGGCAAGACAGCAAAAACTGGCACTAGGAAGACTGCCTTTATGAGAGTCTTACAAGATTATTCATAAAGGGTTAGAAAAGGTGTTGCTAGTAAGCATCTTCTGGGTGGTCCTCTGGCCCATGCACAGTAGCTGTACATGCTTGTTCATACATTGCATATCTCATTTGCATTTTAATCTCCACCCAGGGGTGGTTTTTTTTTACTATTAGAATGAGCAAAGGGTCAGTTTGAGGACAGGTAAAATCAAACTGTGCATGCTCTCTAGAGGGGAAAGTCCCTACTGAAGATAGCTTTGCTTGAATGAGCTCAATTACAATGCAAATACTGAGGCTTAATGTGTTGATTGTATAGTCACCACAGTTACTACATCCTGAGAACATGGTTACTTCTTTGACTACCTATCCTGCTTCATGATCAAGTGGGATTCATCCCAGAAATGCAAGGATGGTTCAACACATGCAGATCAATAAACATGATATATCACATAAACAGAAGCAAAACAAAACAATATGATTATTTCAATAAATGCTGGAAAATAATTTGGTAAAGTTTAGCATATTAAAACCCTCATCAAAATGGATATAGAAATAACATAGCTCAAAAAAAAGTGGAGGCCATGTATAACAAACCCATAGCTAACATTGTACTGAATGAGGAAAATGGAAGGCCTTTCCTCTAAGTACTGGAATAAGACAAGGATGCTCACTTTCACCACTATTATTCAACATAATACTAGAAGTCCTGGCCAGAGCATTAGGCAAGAACAAGAAATAAAGGGCATCCAAAATTGAAAGGAAGAAGTCAAATAAGCCTTGTTCACAGATGACATATCTTATACCTGAAAAAATCTAAAACTCTACCAAAAAACTGTTAGAACTGATCAACAAATTTAGTAAAGTTGCAGAATACAAAATCAACATACAAAATCAGTAGCATTTCTATTTTTTTTTTTAGACAAAGTCTCACTGTGTTGCCCAGGCTGGAGTGCAGTGGCACGAACATGGCTCACTGCAGCCTTGATCTCTTGGACCTAAGCGATCCTCTCACTTCAGCCTCCCAAGTAGCTGGGACCACAGGTGCACACCATCATACCTGGCTAGATTTTTTAAAATTTTGTAGAGATAAGATGGGGTCTCACCATGTTGCCCAGGCTAGTACCAGTTCTATACACCAACAAAGAACATTCTGAAAAGAAATCAAGAAAGAAAGCTCATTTACAATAGCACCAAAATAAAATAAAACACACAGGAATAAATTTACCAAGAAGTGAAAGAGCTCTACAAGGAAAACTATAAAACACTAATGAAAGAATTTAATGAGGACACAAAAGTGGAAAGATATTACATGTTATGTTCATGGGTTGCAAGGATTTTATTGTTAAAATTATAATACTACCCAAAGCAATTTACAGATTCAATGCAATCCCTATCAAAACCAATGACATTCTTCATAGAAAAGAAAAAACATATAAAATTTATGTGAAACCACAGAAGACCTCAAATAACCAAAACAATCCTGAGCAAAAGAACAAAACTGGATGCATCACACTATCAGACTTCAAAATATACTACACAGCTATAGTAACCAAAACAGCATGGTACTGGCATAAAACAGACCACATAGATGAATAGTATGGTATAGGGAATCCTGATATAAATCCATGAATATGAATTTACAACTAATNATAGATAGTACACCCTGGAAGAGAGAATTTTGTTGCTCATAAGGGCAAGACAGCAAAAACTGGCACTAGGAAGACTGCCTTTATGAGAGTCTTACAAGATTATTCATAAAGGGTTAGAAAAGGTGTTGCTAGTAAGCATCTTCTGGGTGGTCCTCTGGCCCATGCACAGTAGCTGTACATGCTTGTTCATACATTGCATATCTCATTTGCATTTTAATCTCCACCCAGGGGTGGTTTTTTTTTACTATTAGAATGAGCAAAGGGTCAGTTTGAGGACAGGTAAAATCAAACTGTGCATGCTCTCTAGAGGGGAAAGTCCCTACTGAAGATAGCTTTGCTTGAATGAGCTCAATTACAATGCAAATACTGAGGCTTAATGTGTTGATTGTATAGTCACCACAGTTACTACATCCTGAGAACATGGTTACTTCTTTGACTACCTATCCTGCTTCATGATCAAGTGGGATTCATCCCAGAAATGCAAGGATGGTTCAACACATGCAGATCAATAAACATGATATATCACATAAACAGAAGCAAAAACAAAAACAATATGATTATTTCAATAAATGCTGGAAAATAATTTGGTAAAGTTTAGCATATTAAAAACCCTCATCAAAATGGATATAGAAATAACATAGCTCAAAAAAAAGTGGAGGCCATGTATAACAAACCCATAGCTAACATTGTACTGAATGAGGAAAAATGGAAGGCCTTTCCTCTAAGTACTGGAATAAGACAAGGATGCTCACTTTCACCACTATTATTCAACATAATACTAGAAGTCCTGGCCAGAGCATTAGGCAAGAACAAGAAATAAAGGGCATCCAAAATTGAAAGGAAGAAGTCAAATAAGCCTTGTTCACAGATGACATATCTTATACCTGAAAAAATCTAAAAACTCTACCAAAAAACTGTTAGAACTGATCAACAAATTTAGTAAAGTTGCAGAATACAAAATCAACATACAAAAATCAGTAGCATTTCTATTTTTTTTTTTAGACAAAGTCTCACTGTGTTGCCCAGGCTGGAGTGCAGTGGCACGAACATGGCTCACTGCAGCCTTGATCTCTTGGACCTAAGCGATCCTCTCACTTCAGCCTCCCAAGTAGCTGGGACCACAGGTGCACACCATCATACCTGGCTAGATTTTTTAAAAATTTTGTAGAGATAAGATGGGGTCTCACCATGTTGCCCAGGCTAGTACCAGTTCTATACACCAACAAAGAACATTCTGAAAAAGAAATCAAGAAAGAAAGCTCATTTACAATAGCACCAAAATAAAAATAAAACACACAGGAATAAATTTACCAAGAAGTGAAAGAGCTCTACAAGGAAAACTATAAAACACTAATGAAAGAATTTAATGAGGACACAAAAAGTGGAAAGATATTACATGTTATGTTCATGGGTTGCAAGGATTTTATTGTTAAAATTATAATACTACCCAAAGCAATTTACAGATTCAATGCAATCCCTATCAAAACCAATGACATTCTTCATAGAAAAAGAAAAAACATATAAAATTTATGTGAAACCACAGAAGACCTCAAATAACCAAAACAATCCTGAGCAAAAAGAACAAAACTGGATGCATCACACTATCAGACTTCAAAATATACTACACAGCTATAGTAACCAAAACAGCATGGTACTGGCATAAAAACAGACCACATAGATGAATAGTATGGTATAGGGAATCCTGATATAAATCCATGAATATGAATTTACAACTAATTTTTTTTTTTTTTTTTTTTGAGACGGAGTGTTCTTGCTCTGTCACCCAGGCTGGAGTGCAGTGGCACAATCTCAGCTCACTGAAACCTACACCTCCCAAGTTCAAGCAATTTTCCTGCCTCAGCCTCTGGGACTACAGGCATGTGCCATCATGCCCGGCTAATTTTTGTATTTTTAGTAGAGATGGGGTTTCATCATGTCCTGACCTCAGGTGATCCACCCACCTCAGACTCCCAAAGTGCTGGGATTACAGGCATGAGCCACTGCGCCCAGCCTTACAACTAACTCATCTTTGACAAAGGTTCCAAGAACATACACTGGGAAAAGGTCAGTCTTTTCACTAAATGGTGCTGGGGAAACTGGATAAGTATATGCAGAAGAATGAAACTAAACTATTTCTTGCCTCTCACCACACACAACAATCAAATCAAAATGGAATAAAGACTTAAAACTTTCTGGAGGCAGAATCTTGCTCTGTCACCCAGGCTGGAGTGCAGGGGCATTATCCTGGCTCATTGCAGCCTTGACCTTCCCAGGCTCCAGTGACCTTCCTGCCTCAGCCCCCCGAGTAGCTGGGACTGTACAGACACACACCACCATGCCCAGCTAATTTTTGTATTTTTGTAGAGATAGGGTTTTGCCATGTTGCCTAGGCTGTTCTCGACCTCGTGAACTCAAGCAATCCTCCGGCTCGGCCTCCCAAAGTTCTGGGATTACAGACCTGCACCACCATGCCCAGCAAGACTTAAATCTAAGACCTGAAACTATGAAACTACTGGAAGAAAACATTTGGAAAATGTTCCAGGACATTGCTCTAGGGAAAGATTTTTTGTGTAGGACCTCAAAAGCACAGGCAACCAAAGCAAAAATAGACAGTTGGAATTACGTCAAGTGAAAAAATAAGGGAAACAACGAAGTGAAGAGACTGATGCAGGGCAGTTGAACCCCAAAATTAGCCCGGGAGGGTTCTTGGCTTTGCCCAGGAAATAATTCAAGGGCGAGCTGGTGGTGTTAGGCAGCAACTTTCATTGAAGCAGCAGTGTACAGCAGCAACAGAGGTACTGCCCCCTGTTCAGCAGGGCCACCCCATAAGCAGTGTGTCCAGAGTAGCAGCTCAGGGGCAGTTCTGCAGTCCTATTTATACCTACTTTTAATTATATGCAAATTAAGAGGTGAATTATGCAGAAATTTCTAGAAAAAGGGTAACTTCCAGGTCGTTGAGTTGTTGCCATGGAAGGGGGCAGTAACTTCCAGATATTGCCATGGCAACGGTAAACTGACATGGCACAATGGTGGCCACGTCTTATGGAGAGGTGCTTTTGCCTCTTCCTGTTTTAGCTAGTCCTCAATCTGGTCTGATGTCTGAGCCCTGCCACTGGCATCAAGTCCCACCTCCTACTTCAAGACAACCCGTTGGATAGGAGAAAATATTTGCAAACCATCTCAAAAGGGATTGATAACCAGAATATATAAGGAGCTCAAACAACTCAATAGCAAAAAAACCCAAACAATCCAATTTAAAAATGGGCAAATGATCTGATCAGATATTTCTCAAAAGCAGACATTAAAATGGCCAACGTGGCTGGGTGTCAGTGGCTCATGCCTGTAATCCCAGCACACTGGGAGGCCAAGGTGGAAGAATCACTTGAGGCCAGCAGTTCAGGACAAGCTTGGACAACACAATGTAATTGTGTTTCTATAAAACATAAAAAATTACCTGGGCATGGTGGCATGTGCCTGTAGCCCCAACTACTCAGGAGGGTGAAGCAGGAGGCTTGCTTTATCCCAGGATAAAGAAGATGTCGCATATAAACATTCAGCCATACAAAAGAATGACATCTTGTCATATGCAGCAACATGGATGGACCTGGAGACCATTATGTGAAGAGAAACAAGCCCAGCATAGAAAGACAAATATCACATGTCCTTACTCATCTGTGGGAGCTAAATAAGCAGATCTCATGAAGATGGAGAGTGGATTGATGATTACCAGAAGCCAGCAAATGAAAGAGGGAAAGGGAGATACAAGGGGGAAAAGGAATATATATAACTGTATTTATTACCACCAATTTTCACTTAAAAATGGTAAAGATGGCCAGGCGCAGCGGCTCATACCTATAATCTCAGCATTCTGGGAGGCCAAGGTGGGAGGATTGCTTGAGCCCAGAGTGCAAGGTTACAGTGGCCTATGATCAAGCCACTGCACCCCAGCCTGGGTGACAGAGTGAGATCCTGTTTCAAGAAAAAAAAAAAGGTAAAGCCAGGCACAGTGGCTCATGCCTGTAATCCTAGCACTTTGGGAGGCCGAGATGGGCAGATCACCTGAGGTCAGGAGTTGGAGACCAGCCTGGCCAACATGATGAAAACCCCGTCTCTACTAAAAATACAAAAATTAGCCAGGTGTGATGTCAGGCACCTGTAGTCCCAGCTACTCCAGAGGCTGAGGCAGGAGAATCACTTGAACCCGGGAGGCAGAGGTTGCATGAGCCAAGATGGTGCCACTGCACTCCAGCCTGGGTGACAGACCGAGACTCTGTCTCAAAAATAAAAAATAAAAAAAAGAAAAATAAATAAAGGTAAAGATGATAAATTATATGTGTATATTTTACCTCAATAAAAAGAGTGTTGTTAACTTCCACATTTTTTAATTTTCCCGTTTTCCTTCTGCTATTCATCTCTAGTTTCGTGGCACTGGATATTCAATACAGACCCATTTTGGGCTCATTTATGTAATACCTTGTTCAGATCTATTCTCTTATAATTTCTCTTTCTCCACACACAGAAAAAGCCAATAATTTGTCATTCTGACCCTGATTTGACTTTCTCTGGGAAATCAAGTCCCTCTTCCTACAACATAAAAAGCAAAGGCTTGACAGAGCCCTGGCTTCACTTTCATCAATCTATAAAGTGTTTTCAATTGAGAGTTTTACCAATGAGGTCCGTTTAGATCCAGCAAAGAGAAGAATCTGCTGACAGTCACATGGAACAGAGGCAACTAAAATAAAAGCCAATTCTTGGCCCAGTGATTATTGGGTACACCAGAGTATGTTATCCATGAATTCAATATACCTTTACTGGAAGATTCTGCTTATTGAAAAAGTGCATGGGCCAGGCGCAGTGGCTCACGCCTGTAATCCCATCACTTTGAGAGGCCAAGGCAGGTGGATCACTTGAGGTCAGGAGTTCAAGACCAACCTAGCCAACATGGTGAAACCCCATCTCTACTAAAAATACAAAAATTACCCGGTGTAGTGGTGGGCACCTTTAATGTCAGCTTCTCCAAAGGCTGAGGCAGGAAAATCATTTGAACCCAGGAGGCAGAGGCTGCAATGAGCCAAAATCATGCCACTGCACTCCAGCCTGGGTGACAGAATGAGACTCTGTCTCAAAAATAAATTAAAAAAAAAAAGAGTTCATGGAATTTTGATTCAGAATGACTAATACAAGTTATTAGTCATATTCTAGTACAATACTGGGCTTTAAATAAAAAATAAAAATTTCTGAGCTTCTAGACAAAAAAGCAGAAGTGACATGTAAGGGAAAGAAATTAGAATCTACCTTTTTGAGAGCAATACTTTGTACCTGAGGAAAATGGAGTACATATTTAAGAAAAGAAACTATAAGCCATGAATGTTATATCCAGCAAAACTAACATTCAGGTAGAAAAGACCCTGACATGCCACACTGTGACAGAAGACCTCAGGTGCTATTATTCCCATGATCTCTTCCGGAGAAGTAACAAACTTCAGACAACAAAATGCCTAGAAAGACATCCATACAGGGCAGATCTTGAGTCCTAAATTTGCTACTTGTATAAATAAGACTAAATGAGGGTGATTTGAGAGGGTGTGGGGCCCCTCCCAGTATCAGGTTCACAGGGTGCTAAGACCTGTTTGCTGCTCTTTCCTGAGTGTATGATCTGTCCACAGAGAGTGTCTATAAATGTCTTACAGGAGCAAATTAATCCAGGCATTTACCTAGGCAGTCCTCAGGAGACTGGTGCCCTGGCTAGTGAAACAGGTACAGATGAAAGAGAAGGTCTGTAGGACTGCACAATGAAATGACAGAGTCCTGGCTGGGCATGGTGGCTCATGTCTATAATCCCAGCATTTTGATAGGCTGAGGCAGGTGGATCACCTGAGATCAGGAGCTCAAGAACAGCCTGGCCAACATGGTGAAACCCCATCTCTGCAAAAATACAAAAATTACCTGGGCATGATGGCAGGTGCCTATAATCCCAGCTACCTGGGAGGCTGAGGCGGGAGAATCACTTGAACCCAGAGGCGCAGATTGCAGTGAGCCAAGATGGCACCATTGCACTCCAGCCTGGGTGACAGAGTGAGACTCTGTCTCAAAAAAAAAAAAAAAAAGAAAAGAAAAGAAAAGAAAAGAAAAAAAGAAAGAAAAGAAAAAACAGAGTCCCATGTACCTGGGCCGTGTGAGGAGCCAGAGGTCTGGTGACATGGAGCAGTTGGGGGGGATAGTGGCGACCCTGTCCCTCTACCTGAACCATCAATATGATCCAGCCAGGAGGCCTGCGTATTAAATATAGACAGCATCCTGGAGCTCTTTTCTTTTTCTGCTAATAATCACTATTCTCTCTACCACCACCAGCACCAAACTTTGCCTCTGCCTTTAAAAAAAAAACAAATCACAGAGGGTGGAGCAGGATGGCTGAATAGAAGCCAACACCATGTGGCCGGGCACGGTGGCTCACGCCTGTAATCCCAGCACTTCGGGAGGCTAAGGTGGGCGGATCACGAGGTCAGGAGATGGAGACCATCCTGGCTAACACTGTGAAATCCCGTCTCTACTAAAAATACAAAAAAATTAGCTGGGTATGGTGGCGGGTGCCTGTAGTCCCAGCTACTTGGGAGACTGAGGCAGGAGAATGGCATGAACCCAGGAGGCGGAGCTTGCAGTGAGCCCAGATAGCACCACTGCACTCCAGTCTGGGTGACAGAGCAAGACTCTGTCTCAAAAAAGAAAGAAAGAAAGAAAAGAAGGAAAGAAAGAAAGCAAAGAAGGAAAGAAAGAAAGAAAGGAAAGAAAGGAAAGAAAGAAAGAAACCTACATCATTTGATCATTTGACCCCTCACAGGAACACTAAATTTTAACAGCTAACAACACACAGAAAGAACCATTGCAAGAACCAAAAATCAGGTGAGCAATCACAGCACCCGGTTTCAACCTTATATCGCTGAAAGAGATGTTGAAGAGGGCAGGAAAGACAGTCTTGAGTTGCTGATGCCACCCATCCCCCACCCCCCAGCAGCAGCCCCGTGGCATGGAGTATTGGTGTGCTTTGGAGAGGAAGAGCACAGTGATTATGAGACTTCGCATTGTCACAGCAGAAAGCAGAATCCAAGTGTACTTAGCTAACACTGGCTCACACAGGGAGTGCTTGGACTGGCACTCACCGGAATTGCCCATCCTGGCAGTTGGAGCTTGAGTTCTGGCAAGCCTTGCCACTGTGAGCTGGAGTGCTCTGGGGCCCTTAGCAGACTTGAGGGGCAGTTTAGGCCATCGGGACTGCAATTCACAGGCAAACCTGAGTGCCGAGCTGGGCTCACACTCCACAGTGGACTGTGGAGTCAGAGGCACACAACCTCCTGAGACATTAGCTGGGGCAGCTAAGGGAGTTCTTGGGCCACCCCCCCACTCCCACCCCTGGCAGTGACCATGTGGCACAGACAGATCTGTGCACGTGGGAGATGGAGAGCTAGCAACTTGGGGACTTCACATTGAACTCAGGGCTGTCCCATCACAGCAGAGACCTGGCAGCATTCACCATCTGCTGACGAAGGAGCCCCAGGGCCCTGTATAACCAACAGCCATAGCCGGGTAATATGCTGCAGGCATCTACAGCCAACTCAGCTGGCCGAGTTCCTCGCCTCATGGGGGTCCAGTGTACAATGGCTACAAACAGCAGCTTCCTTGATGGTGCACGCAGCCTGTTTCTTGTATGGACTGCTCTAAGGGACCTTGGAGACGGGCCCTTCAGATGGATGTTCGTGTCTCTGACCTCGCACTACCCCAGTGTAGGCTCCAAACAGATACGCGAGGTGCTTTTGGAAAGCCCCAGGGCACTGTGGCTGGGTTCACATTGGCCAAGTTATCATGTCCATCCGCCTTGAACCCGGAGAACAAGGAGCATGTAGTTAAGGCCCCGCTCACAGCCAAGTTCAAGTTCCCTGGCCGCCAGAAGATCCACATCTCACAGAAGTGGGGCTTCACCAAGTTCAATGAAGATGAATTTGAAGATATGGTAGCTGAGAAGCGGCTCATCTGAAATGTGTGTACGTCTCACAAGTACATCCCCATTGCGGCCCTCTGGACAAGTAGTGGGCCCTGCGCTCATGAGAGCTTCCACTGTGCTGCCCCTTCTTAATACTCACCACTAAATCCTACTTCCTGTCCACCGGTGGGCACTGGGCTTTGAGACATGCTGGCTTCAGGTGTGACCCAGCACATTCCCAGCTGTGGTGGCTACAGTGAAAGATGCCTTCTGTTCGAGAAAAGCAGGAGGAAGAGTAAAGGGGACCTGTCTTGCCCCTTAGGTACCAGCTCAGCCACAGTCGGGTGGAGCACCAAGCAGCCTCTTGGGGTCCCTGAGTACAGGCCTAGGCTGTTGGTCAGCATTTGCAGACCTGCCCTGGGCCAAGGGGAGCCCACTGCCCTGAAGGATGAGTCACAGGCCTGAGAGCATTCATCACAGGCTGCCTGAAGAGCCCTGGGGCTTTAAGTGAACATCCGCAGTGGCCTGGCAGAACTCCTTATAGGCTGGTGGTAGTGGTGGCCACAAGGAGAGGTTCCTCTGACTGAGGAAAGGGGAGTGAAGAGTGGGAAGGACTTTGTCTTGCGGTTTGAGTGCCAGCTTACCTGCAGTGGAATAGTACGTCTATAGAATTCTATTCTATCTTAATACATCTATAGAATGGTTTATGACTTCAATCCCTGGCTCCCAGACAGCATCTCTGGACCCACCCAGAGCCTAGGGGAACTCACTGCCCTGCAGGGAGCGACAACACCCAGGCTGGGTTTGCCATTTGCTGATTGTAGAGCCCCAGGCCCTTGAGTGAACTCAGGTGGTGGCCAGGTAGCATTTCTAGCAGACCTTAGGTGAGACCCAGTGCTGGGCTGCTTCAGGTCTGAACCAATGCAGTCCCACAGGGGTTCTTGTGTCCTTCCACCCCCAGTTCCAAGAGGCCTAGCTCAGAAAGAGAGGGAGAGACTCCGTTTGTTTGGAAGAAAGTAAGGGAAAAGAACAAGAACTTCTGCCTGGTAATGCAGAGAATTCTTCCGGATCTTATCCAGGACCACTAAGGCAGTACCTTTAGGAGTCCGCAAGAACCACAGTGTTATTGGGTTTGGGGTTCAAGTCCCTTTGAATACCTGGAAAGCCTCCCCAAGAATCACAGGCACAAACAAGCCCAGACGGCGAAGACGACAATAAATGCCTAACTCTTCACTGCTCAGACACTGATGAATATCTATAAGCATCAACACCACGCAGGAAAACATGACCTCACCAAACTGAATAAGGCACCGGGGACCAACCCGCAGAAACAGAAATAGGCAACCTTTCAGGTAGACAATTTGAAAGAGCTGTATTGAGGAAACTCAAAGAAATGCAAGACAACACAGAGAAGGAATTCAGATTTTCCATCAGATGAATGTAACAAGGAGACAGAAATAATTAAAAAGAGTCAAGCAGAAATTCTAGAGTTGAAAATGAAATTGACATACTGAAGAATGCATCAGAGTCTTTTTTTTTTTTTTTTTTTTTAAACGCTCATTTATTCTCAAGTACTTGTGCAGGGCTGATTTCAGAGTTTAGGAATGCACCAGTCATGAAATAATGATCCCATCATAGGGCTTAAAATGCTAGACCTCAGAAAAGATGACCATCTTTCAAAAGAATTGAGGAAAAATAATGAAAACCAGGTCGCAGAAAAGTTGTGATCAGAGAAAATAACACAAGAAAACACTGGAGCACACAGTATACAGTTGAAGGGAGAACCGTTTATCCTTCTAGAACCATTACTATTATCAATACAGACTAGAGATACTTTCCTGAAAGGTTAATTTGGTTAATAAGAAATGAAAGCCACTATTAGATGATGTGAGCCAAATTATCTACAAGAGAGAAAAAGAAAACTAACTATATGGAAAAAGCCTGAGGCAAGAGCTAATTAGCTGGTCTGCAAGAAGATCCAAGAAAATGCAATTTTAGCGACACGTTAGATACTTGCATTACACTCAAAAAGAAAAAGATACATTTAGAAAACTATTTTAAATGTCTTTAATTGCTGAATAGCCTCTGTTGGAAGATCATTATTTAGTCCTACAACTGACGCATTGTTGTCCACTTTCCCATCATTTTGTTTGCAAACCACTAAATCTTATTTCCTCATCTCTTTGACACATTACGCACCAAAGTGGACCCCTAGCTGTAATCACCACAGATAATGCTTGGAAAGTATGAATATCTAAATTATTTGTTTATAAGTACTGATGCTTTTCCTTGCTGTTTCATCATTTCTGACCGTTTCTAAAGACATGGTCACAGCTGCCTGAAGCATGTCTTCTTCACCCATAGCATCCCCTAGATCACTCCCAAGTGCTCCTGAACTGGTGGTTGGCCTTTCACATGGATGTGAACTCTGTCCCGATAGGTCCCCCTGCTGCTCCTGCTGCTGTTGCTGCTGCTTCTGCTGCTGCTTCTGCTGTTGCTGCTTTTGCTGCTCTTTTCCAAAGTAGGCTTCTCGTCTCTTCCAAAGCTCTTCTGAAGTAAAGTTTGTACCTGATGTCCGTGGAATATCTTGAGATATATTTCTGCAACTTGCATACTTAGCTGAATAGCCCTGTGGAGATCTGCTTCCTCATCTTCCATGTCAATTTCCTGGCGACTTAGTGCCAGAGCCCTCGGCAAATCCTCCTCATCTTCGTCTAACATTGCTGAGCCATCATTTGCTTCTAACACTCGTTCCAGGTCTGTTTTATGGACTCTTTCAGTTGTGCTAATTCTTCTCCAATAGGTTTTGGTCGGTGCATCTGTTGGACCCTGATCATCTGCAGGAGTTGGTCAGCTTCGCAATCTGGCAGGTCACCCTTAACAACAAACATAGAATAACCTTCCTGTTGTAGTTGAGCCAAGAAAAGTGCAAGATATGCATCTGATACTAATTCTGGACCCATCAAGAGAGAATTCAAGTTAAACCACTGTTTTCCTAATTTTCTAACTGTAAACCAGTGTTCCTTATAATTGCATATAAATGATCTTTCATTTATAGGATCAATCCTGAGCCTCTGATACTCTGGACTGTTGAACAGGATTAGTTCTAAACCCCAAACTTTCAAGGCATTGCTTATAACCTGAATAGAGAAAAAACCACTGTCATCCATATTTCCAGAAGGCTGCTGTAAAAACGTGTGATAATCTTCACTAGTAACTCCCCCTTCTGCCATTCTCATCCTCTCCTCCTCATCCAGCTGATGTGCAATTGAGGATAATTCCACAGGGCTAAAATATTCTCCTTGCAATAAATTATTCAGGCAATGTTGAGCAGAAAGTGAGCCTTCTTGTTGCTCGTGGAAGATGGACTCCATGTTTATTTGTCTGGGCCAACGGCCCCCACGCCGAACCACCCCCTCCAGCTCCGCCCCTGTCCCTGCATCAGAGTCTAAATAGCAGAATTGATCAAGCAGAAGGCCACGCACGGTGGCTCACGCCTGTAATCCCAGCGCTTTGGGAGACCAAGGTGGGTGGATCACTTGAAGTCAGGAGTTCGAGACCAGCCTAGCCAACATGGTAAAACCCCATCTATATTAAAAATATAAAAATTAGCCAGGCAAGGTGGTGTGCACCTGTTATCCCAGCTACTCAGGAGGCTGAGGCCAGAGAATCGCTTGAACCTGGGAGGTAAAGGTTGCAGTGAGCCGAGATCACACCACTGCACTCTGGCTCGGTAAACAAAGTGAGACTCTGTCAAAAAAAAAAAAAGACTTTGAGACCAGACTGGCCTACATGGTGAAACCCCACCTCTATTCAAATTACAAAAATTATCTAGGTATGGTGGGAGGTTGAGGCAGGAGGATAGCTTGAACCTGGGAGGTGGAGGTTGCAGTGAGCCGAGATGGCACCACTGCACTCCAGCCCGGGCAACAGAGCCAGACTTTGTCTCAAAAAGACACTAAAAACCAAAAACCGAAACCCAAAACAAAAAACATCAAAAGACCATGAAAAGCAGTGATTGGATGTTTGGGGTGTGGATATCGGAATCTGGAGCTGGGGACAAGTGTGCCATTTGATAGTCTCTTTTGAGAACCACTGTTGATCTAAAGCTAGTCCAGTTCCCTAGTGGATTGCTAATAACGGGTCAGCTGCTGAGACGGGGGAAAGGGGCCTAATTCCTTTTGCAAAACAAGGAGCAATATTTGCATGAGAACTCAGTACATTTCATCACATAAAAACTGCAAAACACCAGGCTCTGCCATTTTTAAGCTAATATTTCTGGGAGTCCACCAAACAGCCTCTAAGATGGAACTGATTGTGAATATGCTGGTGCCAAGTGCAATGGCTCACACCTGTAATCCCAGCTACTTGGGAGGCTAAGGTGGGAGGATCACTTGAAGCCAGGAGTTTGAGGCCATCCTGGGCAACATAGCGAGACTTTGTCTCTTAAAAAAAAAAAGCTAAGCCAAATGATACAGCCTCTAGAAACCATAGTTTGCTCATTTACAAACTGGAGGAGAATAAGATGAGAATTGTCGATATTGAGGATCAGAAAGTGCTTCATGATGCATAAAGCAGGTAATGGATTACCAATGCTTTGCTGCTCAGACATACAGCAATGGGTTCATACCATTCTGAGAGTCTAAATTTAGGATGTGTTATGACTAAAATTACCAGTAATTAAGTTTCTTATGCTTCTGAGGCTCTGCTTCCTCATCTGTACACTGTGGCAAGACCTTGTTCTGACTATGCACTGAGGATAATATAAGGCTTTTTGAAAAAGAGAATGACACAGACCACTAATTAATGATTTCAATGTTCCTGTCCAAGGTCAGGCAAAAGTAATGCAGCTCCATAGAGAATGTTGGTGCAACACTGCCCTCTGCTGGTCAGTAGCAGCACCACCATGGTTACAGAGAGGAAAAGGTCTTTACAGAGGGATTCCTGGGAAACTGAGGCAGAGAGGGGAAGGGATTTGCTCAAGGTCACAGAGTTAGCTTTGGACAAAGTGATGGCTCAAATTTGAGATTCCTGATTCCTAGTTCTTTCTAGAGGGAGAAAAATAAGGGCTGGAAACTAGTGGATTGTGGTTTCATTCTCACCAGGCTCTGCTCGGCGTTTTAAATAGCTGACTGGAATTTCTCGGAAGCTGGGATCTGAGCGCTCACTTGAGACCCCAAGGCCCACAATCTATTTGCCACCAAAAAACAAGACAAAGCAAAACACCATGGTAACTTGTGTTGAAAAAGATAGATCTTGTGTTTTTTTATTTCCCCGAATGGTATTTGCTGGGTAGACATGTGTATGTACAGGGTAGCAGTCAGGATGGACCACAGGCCCCCATACCATGAAACTCTTCAGACTCTCCCCTAGAAATGAGGGGAACTGAGCCGGGTGCAGTGGCTCATGCCCGTAATCCCAACTTGGGAGACTGAGGCAGGAGGATCGCTTGAATCGAGGAGTTCAAGGCTGCAGTGAGCCATGATTGTGCCACTGCACTCCAGCCTGGGAGACAGAGTGAGATTCTAACTCAAGAAAAAGATAGGAAGGAAGGAGGAGGCCAGGCGCAGTGGCTCAAGCCTGTAATCCTAGCACTTTGGGAGGCTGAGACGGGTGGATCACAAGGTCAGGAGATCAAGACCATCCTGGCTAGCATGGTGAAACCCCGTCTCTACTAAAAATACAAAAAACCAGCCAGGCGAGGTGGCAGGTGCCTGTAGTCCTGGCTACTCGGGAGGCTGAAGCAGGAGAATGGCGTAAACCCGGGAGGTGGAGCTTGCAGTGAGCTGAGATCCGGCCACTGCACTCCAGCCTGGGCGACAGAGCGAGACTCCGTCTCAAAAAAAAATAAAATAAAAAAATAAAATAAAATTAGCCAGGCATGGTGGCATGCACCTGTAGTCCCAGCTATTCGGGAGGCTGAGGCAGCTTGCACCCAGCAGGTGGAAGTTGCAGTGAGCTGAGATCGCACCGCTGCACTCCAACCTGGGCGACAGAGAGAGACTCCATCAAAAAAAATAAAATAAAATAAAACAAAATTCTCGGAGCCAAGGAGAATGCATTAAATGTGCTCAGGAATAATTGCAACATCAGATACAACATGAGAAGCCACATTATGAAGGGACACAGAGATGCTAGATTATCCAAGACTCTTGGTCAAAAGGGATAGGTGTGCCTGTTCCAATTGGCTTAAGCAATAAAGGGAGGTTATTGGCTCCTAAATCTAGTTGAGGTTTCAGGTATGGCTTGATCAGGGTGTCCAAATGATGTTATCGGAAATCCCTCCATCATTTCCCTCTGGTTTTTTCTAAGTCAACTTAATTCCCTGCTGGCATGATGGCCACCAAGAACTTTAGGCTTCTATCCTGCCAGCTTAGCAACTCCAGCTCAAAGAGCACCACTTTTTCAATGATTTTAGCCAAAATTCCAGAACTTGTCTTAGACCAACCTGAATCATGTGCCTGCTCTTGAACAAAGCACAGTAGCCAGGGGAAAATCGTGCTTTGATTATCTAGGACTGAGTCCTGGACCCGCCCCTGCAACTTGTGGAAGGGGACAGCTCGACCTGAGCCATATCAACTGAGAACATAGGAAGCATGGTTCTACCAAGAGATGTCTATTCCAGGTATGATGGAACCTCAGAGGAGAGCATGACTGTCTTTCAGCTGGTGAATCAGGGAATAGTCCAATAAGCCACAGCTACGGATATGAAGGTCTGTTGATTTCAGATTCAGCTAGAGGAGGAAGTTGGGCATGACAGAAAAAGCTATCAATCTCTGCTATAGTTAAATATTTGAATATTGGATTGTTTGCAGAACTTGTGAAATCAGTGACCTCTGGGTCATGTAGGAACCCAGCACATGCCCACAGGACACAGCCTAGCAGCTGATCAGAGCAATAGTTCATACCTGAGACCCCGGACTTTCAGACCCTCCCCCAGCCCCCACCAGCCTCTGTCAGTGCCGAGCTGGACCGAACAAACCACATGAGGTTGGTCGGGCCTCTACCCCATGGAAAAACACAGAATGGTCATGTTTTGCCTGTACATTCCTGGACAAATAAATTCTCTTTTGGGAGCTTTTTCCTGGCTGGGCTATGTTATATGCCTCAGAGCTGCCCAGATCCCCTGGGAACCCAAAGATTTCCTTGCATGTGTAGGACAGGCTACTCATTCAGCCCAGGTCAGAGGACTGTTTCATGGGTGTTGGTGGCAGGAATTCTTGGTTGTCTTCAATATCTGGATCCCTGATTTTCGGTGGGGAACATGGTCAGCAGAATAAGGACTGCATTTCCCACCTTCTACTGCAGGTAGGTGTGACCGCGTGACTACGCTCTGGCCAATGACCTGCAAGTGGCAGTGACAGACCACATCCTTCAAGGGAGGACCACGCCCTATCTTTCTCCTTCCCTCCTTCTTCCAGGCTTTTTATTTTTTATTCTTATTTATTTATTTATTTTATTATTATTATTTTTGTTTTGTTTTTTGTTTTTTGTTTTTTGAGATGGAGTCTCGCACTTTCGCCCAGGCTGGAGTGCCAGTGGTGCAATCTCAGCTCACTGCAAGCTCCGCCTCCCGGGCTTACGCCATTCTCCTGCCTCAGCCTCCCGAGTAGCTGGGACTACAGGCGCCCGCCACCACGCCCAGCTAATTTTTTTTTTTGTATTTTTAGTAGAGACGGGGTTTCACTTGTTAGCCAGGATGGTCTTGATCTCCTGACCTTGTGATCCATCCGCCTTGGCCTCCCAAAGTGTTGGGATTACAGGCGTGAGCCACAGCACCCAGCCTATTTATTTATTTTTTGAAATGGAGTCTTGCTCTGTCACCCAGGCTGGAGTGTAGTGGTGCGATCTCGGCTCACTGCAACCTCTGCCTCCCAGGTTCAAGCGATTCTCCTGCTTCAGCTTCCCAAGTAGCTGGGATTACAGGCATGCACCACCATGCCCAGCTAATTTTTTGTATTTTTAGTAAAGACAGGGTTTCACCATGTAGGCCAGGTGGGCCTCGAACTCCTGACCTCAGGTGATCCACCTGCCTCAGCCTCCCAAAGTGCTTCCAGCATTTTTAGAATTCACTTCTGGTGGGAACCATTTTGGATCATGCTCATGAGAGTAACACCATAGAGATGGCAGAGCTGGGGTTGGGTCTGGTGGCTCACGCTTATAATCCTACCACTCTGGGAGGCCGAGATGGAAGGATTGCTTGAGCCCAGGAGTTTGAGACCAGTCTGGGCAACATAGTGAAACCTCATCTTTACAAATAAACTCTTGGCTCAAGTGATCTTCCCATCTCAGCCTCCCAAGATCTCTGTGCTTCTCGCTGCCCATGGCACAGCTCTTACCAAAACTCCCTCTTTTCACTGGCCTTTTATTCAGTCAAACCAAATTTCCCTTGGCGCTCTCTCCTGCTCTCTCTCTCACTCGCTTTTTTTCATACCCACCCCCATTTCTCTTATGCCTGGAACAGTCTCCCACTTAGCATCTGCCTGCCCAGTTCTTTGCCTTCCTTTACAACCCCACCTACCACGTAGTTTCTCTAAGTGGCTAATTAACTGAAAGTTGAATAATTATACCTCTTTCCCCAAAACACATATCTGAAATCCCACATGCCCCTGGGGTTGTGATCCATGAAGAAAGGTCTCTGACTACCTAATTTTCATTAAGGGAATTCAATGAGATGACTAATTACAAGCACCATGCCTGGTACATAATAATGTTCAGTGAACTGCAGCTATTAATAATGATATGTTAATAATAATAAAATAATAATAGGATATAAGCTCTTAGAAGACAAGGACAGTGGCTCCTCTATGCCAAGGTTCAATAATCCAATATTCAACATTTTTTTTTTTTTTTCGAGACGCAGTCTCGCTCTGTTGCCCAGCCTGGAGTGCAGTGGCGCGATCTCGGCTCACTGTAACCTCAGCCTCCTGGGTTCAAGCAATTCTCTGCCTCAGCCTCCCGAGTAGCTGGGATTAAAGGCACCTGCCACCAGGCCCGGCTATCACCATCCCCTCTCCTCTTCCTGCAGGTTACCCACCTGCAGGAAGGAGCCAAGGTAGGCAACCCAGAGCCAACCTAGAGCCAAGGTGCCCTCCCTACGCCTTCTTCCCGGGGCTGCCAGCGACCCTGAGCTCATCCTCCTGACCTACAGACCCCTTGGCTCTGGCCCTCACATCCTGCTTGCTGTACCTGCTTTATCCCACATCACCATCTCCATTCTCCAGCCTCGTGACAATCCTGGTTCCTACCCATTCCATTGGCTTCTCCATTTGGCTTGGAGCTCTTTAGCTGGATTGAGACGACTACTCTGATGAGTGCCATGTCACTGGCTCAACAGAATGGGCCCAAGTGAGTCAATGTCATTGACACGAAAGTGCTGTCAGTTTGGTGGGGACCAAGGAATGAGACTGTGTTTCAGTTGTGTTCGTTTGAACAATTACACACTTAGGGCTTTTTTTTTTTTTTTTTTTTGAGACGGAGTCTTGCTTTGCCGCCCAGGCTGGAGTGCAGTGGCCGTCTCTCAGCTCACTGCAAGCTCCGCCTCTCGGGTTCAAGCCATTCTCCTGTCTCAGCCTCCCGAGTAGCTGGGACTACAGGCGCCTGCCTCGTCGCCCGGCTAGTTTTTTTTTGTATTTTTTAGTAGAGACGGGGTTTCACCATATTAGCCAGGATGGTCTCGATCTCCTGACCTCGTGATCCGCCCGTCTCGGCCTCCCAAAGTGCTGGGATTACAGGCTTGAGCCACCGCGCCCGGCCAACTTAGGGCTTTTTATGCGGATGCTCAGAGAGAAATATGGAAGACAAGATCTCATAGAAAACAAGAAGACACGTTTTCTTGTCTTCCTGGAGTCCAGGACTAGGGAGGACCTCTCTATTGTGGATCACTCGAGGGAGTCTTGGGGCTGGTGGTCTTCACGTCAAAGCCCCATAACTCAGCTCTTCTCTTTCTTCTCTCAGTCTCTCTGCTTCTGTTTTTTGTCTCATGTACTAAACGTTCAACTATTCAGCATAACTGTATTCTGCTTCCCCTCTCTATCCTCTGTAGCAAAACGCACTGTTGGAATTACATTTTTATTTTTTTAAGACAGAGTCTCACTCATTCCCTAGGCTGGAGTGCAGTGGTGTGATCTCAACTCACTGCAACCTCCACCTCCCAGATTCAAGTGATCCCCCTGCCTCAGCCTCCTGAGTAGCTGGGACTACAGGTGCCTACCACCTTGCCCAGTTATTTTTTGTATTTTTAGTAGAGACGGGATTTCACCATGTTGGCCAGGCTGGTCTCGAACCCCTGACCTCAGATGATCCACCTGCCTCGGCCTCCCAAAATGCTGGGGTTACAGGCATGAGCCACTGCGCCCAGCTGGAATTAAATTAATAATTTTTATTTCTGCTTTAGCAAGAGAGGTGGTGACTCGCTGATACAAGGAAGATATCTCCCCTTCCAAGGGTGATGTATTTAGCTTTTGGGTTAAAAAGGAGATGCTGTCAGGCGCGTGTGGCTATCCTGATAGATTACATAAAAACACAGGGGAAGTGCTCTTTGTGTTAAAACAAGAAAAAAGAAAAAACAAAACTTGTTTCTTCAAAAGCTTAAATACAGAATTACCACACGACCCAGCAATTCTACTACAGGCTGTATCCCCTCAAAGAACTGAAAGCAGGAACATGAACAGGAATCTGTAGAACCATGTTTATACCAGCATTATCCACAGTAGCCAAAAAAGTGGAAAGAAACTACATGTTTATCAACAGATTAATAGATAAACAAAATGTAGAATATCTGTACAGCAGAATATTATTCAGCCTTTAAAAGAAATGAAATTCTGGGCCAGGCGCAGTGGCTCACACCTACAATCCCAGCACTTTGGGAGGCTGAGGCAGACAGATTTCTTGAGCCCAGCAACATGATGAAACCTCATCTCTCCCAAAAATACAAAAATTAGCCCAGTGTGGGGGTGCACGCCTATAGCCCCAGCTACTACGAGGCTGAGGCAGGAGGATCGCTTGAGCCCTGGAGGTCTAGGCTGCAGTGAGCTATGATGATGCCACTGCATTCTAACCTGGATGACAAAGCAAGATCTTGTCTCAGAAAAGAAAGAGAGAGAGAGAGAGGAAGGAGGAAGGAAAGAAGGAAGGAAGGGAG
>NW_016805299.1:1462871-1516108 GCF_001698545.2 Rhinopithecus bieti | reverse complement strand
TCTCTCTACCCATCCACCATTAGGAGAGCCTTTCCCCATCCATCTCCAGTTTTTGTTTAGGGTTGCAGAAGCCGTGGGTTGTTATGTAAAATGGCCAGCTGTCTTGACTATGAAACAGATATTTTTTAAAGTTCCTGAGGATAGCATGGGTATTTGACTTGGGTAGAGGGGAATAGAGGGGAGATCTTGAGGTTAAAAGAAATCCAGCATTCATAAGAAGGTAGGGTAGTTATACCCAGATTTAGTTGAGTGAACCAAGTCATTCCCAGTGGCTGAGGTGAGTTAGGGGACAAAGAGAAGCTTCCTGCCCCCTGTTGTGGCCTGGCAGGGGTGCAAGCCCCAGGGAAGGGTGACCTATGGGAAAGCAATAGAATCAGCCTTCTGCTCCTGTATCTTGGGCCTGGCTAGTTACTGTCCCAGTAACACATGTTGACACCATAACAAACATAGTAGATACCAATGATGACACATCTTAAAACTATGTGAACCAGTTGGCAAGTCCTGGTGGGTTGCTGAGTGTGGAGGTGGGAGGCGGTTCCTGTTGGTGGGAAGGCCCCAGGCCCGTAGCATAATCTCAGTCACCTAGACTGTTGGCAATAACACATTCATGGTCTCTAATTCTTACCACTACCCCGGAATTCCTGTTTTCCCTGTTGGCTCCCTCCTCCCATTCACCATAGCAACTATTTTGAATCTTCTCGACACTCATCCCACCTCCCACCTGCCTGCCTTCCCTCTCACTCTCAGGCACCCCTGCCTCCCCTTCCTGCCTGCCTCCCTCCCTCTCTCTCTCTTTTTCTCTTTCTTTCTTCTTTCTCTCTCTCCCTCTTTCTCTCTCTTTCCTTCCTCCCTCCCTTCTTCCCTCCCTCCCTCCCCCCTTGCTTCTTTCCTTCGAATCTTCTCTACACTCATCCCACCATCCCACCCACCTGCCTTCCCTCTCACTCTTGGGCAACTCTGCCTCCTATTGCTTTTTCTCTCTCTTTCTTTCCTTTCTTTCTTTCTTTCTTTTTTTTTTTTTTCAGCGTCTTGTTCTGTTGCCCAGACTGGGGTGCAGTGGTGTAATCATGGCTTACTGCAGCCTTGACCTCCTGGGCTCAGGTGATCCTCCCTCCTTAGCCTCCCAAGTAGCTGGGACTACACTGCCTCCTATTTCACACAGAAAATTTTTTTTTTAAATTTTCATTTCGTTATGTTGCCCAGGCTGGTCTCAGACTCCTGACCTCAAGTGATCCTCCCACCTCAGCTTCCCAAGTAGCTGAGACTACAGGTGTGAGCCACCACACAAGGCTTCACACAAAATAGATGCCATCTATCTGATTGGGACTATCCTTACCTTCCTTGCTTACCCACAACTGTTGTAGCACTGTCCAACTGAGCTTTCTATACTGCTGGGCAAGTTCTGTATATCTTTGCTGTTCAATATGGTAGCCACTAGCTACATGTGGCTATCAAAATATGGCTTGTACAGCTGAAAATGTGAATTTTAAATTTTACTTCATTTTAATTAATTAATTAATTTATTTATTTATTTATTTTTTTTTTGAGACGGAGTCTCGCTGTGTCGCCCAGGCTGGAGTGCAGTGGCCGGATCTCAGCTCACTGCAAGCTCCGCCTCCTGGGTTTACGCCATTCTCCTGCCTCAGCCTCCGCAGTAGCTGGGACTACAGGCGCCCGCCACCTCGCCCGGCTAGTTTTTTGTATTTTTAGTAGAGACGGGGTTTCACCGTGTTAGCCAGGATGGTCTCGATCTCCTGACCTCGTGATCCGCCCGTCTCGGCCTCCCAAAGTGCTGGGATTACAGGCTTGAGCCACCGCGCCCGGCCATTTTAATTAATTTAAATTGAACTAGGTGTGAGTGGCTGCCCTATTAGGCAGCACCAGTTTAGCATAACTAAAAGAAAACATTTGTGGATACCAAGGCACTGGGGTTTCTGCTAACCCTCTGACACCACTAGGCAATAGGCTATTGACCAACCATTACAGGAATTCTGAATTAGATGATGAGAAGGAATTAAGAGAGAGTTAAAAAAAAAAAAAAAAAAAAGTACATTCGGCAGAGTGTAGTGGCTCACACCTGTAATCCCAGCACTTTGGGAGGCCGAGGCAGGCGAATCACGAAGTTAGGAGTTCATGATCAGTCTGGCCAACATGGTGAAACCTCATCCCTACTAAAATACAAAAAAAAAAAAAAAAAAAAAATTAGCTGGGCATGGTGGCGTACGCCTGTAATCCCAGCTACTCGGGAGGCTGAAGCAGAATCACTTGAACCCAGGAGGCGGAGGTTGCAGTGAGCAGAGATCATGCCATTACACTCCAGTCCAGACGACACAGTGAGACTCCATCTCAAAAAAAAAAGGAAAAAGAAATTTAAAAAGGCACATTCATTGAGAAATTGCCCCGGAGAAATATAGAGGAAAAAAATATTGCTTTGGCATGTTGTTTTAGTTGTGGCAGTTATGAAGAAAGAAACCACACAGTGAACCATGGCTGGAACATTTGTTCCATGGTGGTACATGGCTCTGTACACCTGACAGACAAGAAAAGCCTTGTATCATGGCTGCAAAGCCCCACTGATACTGACATGCTCACAGCGTCTGTGGGAGGAAAAATGGAACACCATCCAAGTAGAGAAGAGAGTGAGGTGTCGTCATCATCAGTTGAGTAACTTCAAAGGGCATCCAGTTATCCTTGTTTGCATTTTCTACCTTTCATGCCAAATGTATGCAACACAAACAGATTGGTAACTTGCAGGTCCCATTTCGTGTGGCTGATTTTGCTCACTTTTGGAGACTTTGTTGCTGGGGCAGTCCTGGAGAAATAGCTGAGGGAGCAAACCAGCTGAATACTCATTATTTTCTTAAGCAGTAGATAGCTGCAAAAGCTCCCTTTCGTTTCTCAAACAGTTTCTTTCAGTCTCTTTACCTGTAGGTATGCTTGTTTGCAAGGACTCCAGATGGCCTGGGGGCTTCAGAACCTTTCGCCAATTATCAGAGGAAGGTAAAGGCTGCTGGAAACCAGAGCAAACCAGAATCAGGGACTCCTTGTTATCTTTAGACCATTAATATGTCATTATAATACTAAAATTCCCACCTATAGAAGAAAATTGCTATTTTCCTTTTTTTTTTTTCTTTTTTCTGAGACAGTCTCACTCTGTCGCCCAGGCTGGAGTGCTGTGGTGCAATCTTGGCTCACTGCAACCTCCACCTCCTGGGTTCAAGTGATTCTTCTGTCTCAGCCTCCCCAGTAGCTGGGAGTCTCAAGCTGTGTGCCGCCACACCTGGCTAATCTTTGCAGAAAATTGCCATTTTCTAAACATGCATCCTGTGAAGAGACATGTTTATGATTTGTACCTGCACATCTAAAGTTCCTCCCTGCACAAACATACAAACCTCCCCACCCCATATCTAACTCCCTAAAATTCCCCCAGATACCCACACCTTGGGGAGGAGGAGGTGTCTCCGGAGCGAGTGGTCATTCCTTCTCCTTCTCTGGCCAAAGAGTAAATCCCAGTTGGCTTCCCCCCGCCCACCCTGCAATTTGTGTGTTCTTTCTTTGCAACTGATACAAAGTAGGGAAAGGAGTCAGTTTACCCATGACAGTTCTATCACATTATAAATAGTTACACACCTTTGTAAATCTGTAAAATTTGAGTACATTTTCCTGTCTCCTCTGACCTCCCCTGAACGAGCAGCCAATTGTTTAAAGATCCTATTTGGAGAAATTTCTTTCTCCCCTGATTTAAATGCTTTTATTACACACTAAGTTCCTACTCTTTTTTTTTTTTTTTTTTTTTTCATTATTGCATACAGAGTCTTACTCTGTGGCCCAGGCTGGAGTACAGTAACATAATCTTGGCTCAATGCAGCCTTGACCTTCCGAGGTGAAGCGATCCTCCCATTTCAGCCTTTCGACAAGCCGGAACTGCAGCTGTACACTCCCACAACTGGCTAATTTTTTTATTTTTTTGTAGAGACAGGGTTTTGCCATGTTGCCCAGGCTGGCCCCGAACTTCTGGGCTCAAGCAATCCTCCTGCCTTGGCCTCCCAAAGTGCTGAGACTACAGGTGTGAGCCACCGCACCCGGCCTGCACCTATCTTTGTGTTTAATACTTGACTCCACTCTGTTCCAATAATGTATCTGTCAGTTCCCTTACTAGAGCTGCTTTAATTACACAGCTTTACCATCGCTCTTAATATCTCCTTGGCCACCGGCTTATTTGTGAAGTGTTCATCCTGTGGCCTCTGGGGACTCACTGTCTCCCGGCTTTCCTCTCCTCCTTACTCTGCCTCAGCTTGGTCTCCTTGGTGTTGGTGTCCTTCAGGGATCTGTCTTCGGTCCCCCTCCATATCACTGTGCCCTCTCCCTGGGCAGATCCCTGGCTCCACTCTTGCCCCTTCCGCCCATTTTCCATGGTGCAACCAGAGTGCTCTGACTGAGCTGCAAATGAGATCATGCCATACCCGTTTATAAACCTACCTATTGTTCTCAGAGTAAAGTCCAGACAGACTCCTTAACAGCAGCACGTAAGGCTGGGCGAGATTCAGGTGCAAGTAGTTTGTTTCGGAGGTGAGCCAGGAAAAGGAGTGGAGAAGTGAGACCCGGAAGGGAAAGCAGCCAACACAGGAAGCATTAAAGAGCAGGTCAGCAGGCTGGACGCAGTGGCTCACGCCTGTAATCCCAGCACTTGGGGAGGCTGAGGCAGGCGGATCACCTGAGGTCGGCAGTTCTAGACCAGCCTGGGCAACATAGTGAAACCCCAACTCTACTAAAAATACAAAAATTAGCCGGGAGTGGTGGCACGTGCCTGTAGTCCCTGCTAATCGGGAGACTGAGGCAGGAGAAGCACTTGAACCCAGAAGGCAGAGGTTGCAGTGAGCCGTGATTGCACTACTGCACTCCAGCCTGGGCCACAGAGCAAGCCTCTATCTCAAAAAAATAAATAAAATTAATTAATTAAAGAGCAGGTCACAGCTGTGGGCGTCTGGGCTCAGTCTCCCTCAGGCCCTCTGGAGACGGCCTAGACGTATCTCAGAGTTGTCCCACCTTGGGGAGGAATTGGGGTATTTAACCAGCAGTCCCTCAGCCTTGGAGCCTCTGTTCTCTGAGAGTCACATTCTCTCTCTCTCTCCCTCTCTCTCTCCCCACCCCTCTCCTCTCTCTCTCTCTCTGTCTCTCCCACCTTCCTTTCTTTCCTCCCTCCTTTCTCCCCTCATGGACGCTGGCCCTTTTCGCCATATTTGATTATGGCCCCACCCACAGCCATAGCTGATTGGACCAGGGATAAAGAATTAGGCCAATCAGATTCATTTCTCTTGAGTCCTTGCGTTCTGCAACTGGGCAGGGGTCTGGGCTTGCATTTGAACTGTGGAACTTAACTTGGAGAGCATTGCGGAACCACGTGCCCTGGGAGAAACAGAGGAAGTCGGTGTTTAGCGACTCGCAACGGGCACACAGAGAGACAAACAGAGGCGGGTTTCAGACAAACTGAAAGAGCAACCTCGGCACAGGACAGTTTTCTGATTCTATTAATAGGTTCTCATGAGGTTGGGCACGTTTCCTGCACTGGCAGTCTGTCAGATAAGTGATTCCTCAAAAAAAAAAAAAAAAAAAAAAAAAAAAGCCTCCCTTTCCTGCTGAAGAATGTCACTTGATTTTCTGTAAATTGTAAACACACCCACACACTCACACAACTAAGAAATCCACCATTCAATCCCCAATTTTTTTTTTTTTGGTAACTTTACATTGTTTCCATCACGAGGTCAGAACATTTCATTGCTGCTGTGAGACTCTCCAGAGTTCTCATTAAAGAGTTCAAGACAGTGGCTGTTCCGTTAGCCTCGATATCTGAGTGATTACAGAGAGCAGAGCCTTCTGGGAGACCCATGATGGCCATATAGTGTGAGTGAGAATTAATGCATCACTGCTATAAGCCATGAGACACTGAGAGTGCTTTGTTATTGCAGCATAACCTGTCCTATCGTGATAGAATCATAAAAAGTGCTGAGAAACAATTTGCTGGACACGGGACCCAGGAAAGTCATGGAAACCAAGGGAAAAAAACTGGTCCAAGATGCAGAAAGTGGCCAGTGATGTTGAATGCATCCAAGAGATCAAGTAAAATAAGGAATAAAATATATCCACCCAGTCTGGCAACTGAGAAGTCTTTGGTAACCTCGTTGAGAACAGAATCCATGGAGTGGTGGAGGTGGCAGTGGTGAAATAGCGGACAAGGGCTGAAGGAGTGGAGAGGGGAGAGCATGAAGGACCAGTGCAAGAGTGCAGCAGAAAGACAAGAAAACAGGCCGAGTGTAGTGGCTCACGCCTGTAATCCCAACACTTTGGTAGGCTAAGGCAGGCAGATCGCTTGTGACCAGGAGTTTGAGACCAACCTAGCCAACATGGTGAAACCCCATCTCTACTAAAAATACAAAAATTAGCCGAGTGTGGCGGTGCATGGCTGTAATTGCAGATACTCAGGAGGCTGAGGCACAAGAATTGCTTGAACCCAGGAGGCAGGGGTTGCAGTGACCCAAAATCTTGCCACTGCACTACAACCTGAGCAACAGAGGGAGACTCCATCTCAAAAAAAAAAAAAAAGAAAAGAAAAAAAAGAAAAGAAAAGAAAAGGAAAAAGAAAGACAAGAAAATAGATGTCTTTGAGTGGTAGCAAGAGCAACGCTGAAGTGATTTGCCTATTCTGGACATTTCCTATAAATGGAGTCATAAAAGATGTATCCTTTTGTGTCTGGCTTCTTTCACTTAGCGTAATGTTTTCAAGGTTCATCCATATTGGAGCATGGGTCACTGTTTCATTCCTTTTCATGACTGAATAATATTTGCTTGTATGGACTTTTGTCCTTTTGTGTATCCATCCATCAGTGGATGGACATTTGACTTGTCTGCCTGTTCACTGCTATATCTACTATTCCTGGTGCTCTTGGGAATAAGTGAATGAATGAGTGACTGAATAGCATAAACAGAGCTGTCCAAGGTCACAGAGCTGGTAAAATGTGAAGCCAGGATTGGAAGCCAGACCATTAGTCCCCTAGAGCCTATGTTCTAAGCATCAGGCTTTACCTGCGAATCCCCTCTTTTTATAGACGAAGATGGCTGTATCATTCAGATTCCCGGCAGGAAAGCAATGGCATACTCAGGTGGGGTAACTAATGATGGAACCATCTACAAAGGTGTGGACAGAGTTAAGGAAAAGCAATAGGGGATAGTGAGCTGCCTGGGGCTGGCAAGAGTGGGAAGCCCTTATCAATCTCAGGACTCAAGGAGGGAGTGGTGCCCAGAAGCCCCGCCTATATGCAACGGAGAAGGGCAGGGCCAGGGAGTCCCGTCCATCCTCACTGCTCTCCAGTCTCCTGAACTGGAAGCCAGAGGATGAGGGGGACCCTGATGCAGTTTGTATGCGTGGGAAAGTACAATTAGTTTAGACTGAAAAACTAAAAATCTACCTGGCCACTTAGCAGGCTGGAATAACAGAAATGGATCAAGCCAGCTGTAAAGACAACAGGGAACAATATTTCTCTGTAGCTGTCAAGTGATAATACAACCCAGCATCTTTGAGTGACTGCTGAAACATTGTCCTTTAAAATCAGAGACCTTCAGAAACTTTGCTGTTTGAAATTACATGACCAAGACTGAAATATTCCAATTTTGCCTGGAGGATCTAAGTCATCTTGACACAGGGAAGCAGCCTCAATTTACAACTCAGGAGCAGAGCTTCAGATAAAGAGTTTCTGGACACATTTGACATTTATCTTAGCTATGTTGCTTCCTAGGAAGCAGGGCCCTGGGTCATCTTTGCAATCCAGACTTGACGGTGACTGCTTTGTACAAACCTGTTGTGCTTGTAGTCTATCAAAACATGGCTTCTTCATTTAGATTCTATCTAAACTCCACTTTCCTCGGAATCCTATAATAAATCGCTGTCTTCCTTTGTTTGGTGATGTGCTGTAGCTCTTCTGGTGGGTGGTGTCCCTCACTGAATAGGTCAATAAACCTAACTTTGTTGGACTGCCACTATGTCCCTGGTGATGTTCAGCTAATTCAGGTCTAGGTCATGGGTCGACCTTCCGGGGTGCAGAGCAGGGTGGAGAGTAACTCAGAGGGTCAAGCACGAAAGATCTGGCAGAAAAATAAAGCCCCTCCACCCCCACCACGCCTACCCCTGCAAATCTGATTTCCCCCACCAACTGCAGACCAGAGTATTATAAGGGGCGGCGGAAGAAGAGACAGACATCTTCATTTACTCAGAGCTCCTATACAGCAGGGGCTGAATAAAGGGTTGTAGAAATGAATGAATCAATCTCTGAGTGGGGCTTCAGGCAATGGAAAGATCTCAGCCCTTTTCTGAAGCACAATGGAAGCTCCAGGTCTTGTGACATTTGCACGGCTGCCCCTTTCTTCCAACAGAAATGAAACCAAAAAAGTGAAAGGAAAGGGGAAACAGAGAATTCTAAAATGCCCGTCCTCTGAACACCATCTTTGTGTAGGCATCTGGGGGAGGCCAGCTGGGGCGAGGTCATCTGCCAGCCAGGCCCGTAGGACTTGGCTCTTCTTGTTTATCGCGGCCGCATCTGGGGCAACTGCCAGGGCCCGCCCCAACTCTGCAGTCATTGGAGGAGCTTGAAGTTAAAGGCTCCTGCTAAAAATCAGTACGTTTCATTTTGCATTTACTGGGAGGGGGCTTGCTGTGGCCCCGTCAGGAAGAGTAGAGCTCTGGTCCAGCTCCGCGCAGGGACGGAGACTGTCACCATGCCAGCCTGCTGCAGCTGCAGTGATGTTTTCCAGTATGAGACGACCAAAGTCACTCGGATCCAGAGCATGAATTATGGCACCATTAAGTGGTTCTTCCACGTGATCGTCTTTTCCTACGTTAGGTAAGTGGGATGTGAGGAGGATTCAGATCTCTGCAGTGGCTGACAGCACAGAAAGCCCCAGGGGGCAGCTTCAGGTGCACAGTCTGAATCTCACATGGTTTTCGAATCTGAGACGTGCTCTCAGCAAGCTGGGCGGGAGGGAGGAAGCAGCAGCAGCAGGCAAGAGGAAACGGTGCCAGGCTGCAGCAGAGGGAAGCCACGGGACGGGCGGGATTCCTTTCTGCTCTACTCCAGGCCCGCCAGGGCGAGCAGGGCAGGGCACACCTGGGGAAGTTGGGAAAGCGCAGGGCAACACCCTGGATCCCCAGGGAGGAGGCAAGGATCTCAGGGCACACCTGGTGATCATGCTGGCGTCTGAGTCACCGTGCTTGGGAGGAATAACACCCTCCCAAGGTGATAATACAGGCTTGAAAATGTATTATAACTTTAGGTCTTCACCAATGTCAGGAAGGCCCTGCTTTTTGATTTTTGTTTTTTCTAAAAGAAACTTACTGAGATATAATTTATACACCATACAATTTACCCATTTAAAGCGTATCATTGAATGATTTTCAGATTATTCACAGAGTTGTGCAACCATCCCCACAATCAATTTTCATCGACTCAAAAGGAATCCCACACTCCTTGGCCATAATTTCCAACACTGTTCCTCCTCCTTCCTACCCATCAATTTACTTTCTGCCTGTATGGATTTGCCGATTCTGGACATTTCACATAAAGGGAATCGCACAGCCTTTGTGCCTGGCTGTTTGCACTTAGCATGTTTTCAGTGCTCATCCATGTTGTAGCATGTGTTAATACTTCATTCAATTTTTTTTTAAGAGACGGGGTCTCACTATGTGGTCCAGGCTGGCCTCAAACTCCTAGACTCAAGTGATCTGCCTGCCTCGGCCTCCCGAAGCGTCAGGATTACAGGCATGAGCCATTGCACCCGGCTGATACTTCATTCCTTTTTATGGCTGAGTAATATTCCATTGCATGGATAGACCACTTTTATCTATCCATTCATCCACTGATGGGCATTGGGGTTGTGTCCTTTTTTGGCTATCATGAAAAATGCCATGCGAACATTTGTGTACAAGGTTTTATGTGGATACATATATTCTCCTTTCTCTTGATTATGTACCTAAGAATAAAATTGCTGGGTCATATGTTAACTATGCTTCACCTTTGGGGGAAATGTGGAGCTGAATTTCACAGCAGCTGCCGTTTTTACATCCCCATCAGCAGAGTATGAGAGGTCCAGTTTCTCCACATCCTCACCAATGCTTGTTATCATCTGTCTTTTTGGGTTTTGTTGCTGTTGTTTTGTTTTTGTTTTTGAGATGGAGTCTTGCTCTGCTGCCCAGGCTGGAGTGCAGTGGTGCAATCTCAGCTCACTGCAACCTCCACCTCCCTGGTTCAAGCGATTCTCCTGCCTCACCCTCCCAAGTAGTTGGGATTACAGGTGTGCGTCACCACTCCTGGCTTATTTTTGTATTTTTAGTAGAGACGTGGTTTCGCCATGTTGGCCAGGCTAGTCTTGAACTCCTGACCTCAAGTGATCCACCCACCTCGGCCTCCCAAAGTGCTAGGATTACAGGCGTGAGCCACCATGCCTGGCCAGTTGTCTGTCTTTTTTATCATAGCCATGCTAGTGGGTGTGAAGTGGTAGTTCACTGTGGTTGTGATTTGAATTTCCCTGATGGTGAGTGCCTCTTATTCTCTGTGCTGATTGATAATGATGATGGAGGCAACTTTTATCTATAGACTGTGGCAGTGTAGTTTACTAAGAGTTAGGGTAACTTTTTTCATAATACTGGCTATGTCTTCTGGGCCAAGTCATTAATTTCTCTGAGCCTCAGTTTCTGCATCTGGTCGTAGGGTTGTGACAACCAAAAAGAAAAAAAAAGGCATGAGCAGCCCTTATCATGATGACTGACATAGGATAAGAGCTGGTATCTATTTTTAAAAATAATCTTTCTGAGTCCGGGCGCGGTGGCTCACAGCTATAATCCCAACACTTTGGGAGGCCGAGGCAGGTGGATCATGAAGTCAGGAGTTTGAGACCAGCCGGGCCAATATGGTGAAACCCCATCTCTACTAAAAATACAAAAATTACCGGGGCATGGTGGTGGGCGCCTCTAATCCCAGTTACTCCAGAGGCTGAGGCAGGAGAATCGCTTGAACCCGGAGGCAGAGGTTGCAGTGAGCCAAGGTGGAGCCACTGCACTCCAGTGTGGGTGACAGAGCAAGACTCCATCTCAAAGTAATAATAATAATAATAATCTTTTTGATTATATAATAGTATATATGTACATAAAATACACATATGTATTTTTATATACATCCTCTGCTCTGACCCTCAAAGTAATCATGTCCAAGTTCAGCATTTGAGATCTGGAAATGTGGATTCAAAAATCCTTCACTTCTTTGAGCTTTGGTTTCGTCATCTGTAAAATGGGGAGCATTGTTGATAGGAATATTAAATGAACTAATAAATCCAAAGTTGTTTGAGAACTATATGGCATATAGCAATCCCTGATTAAGTGTTAGTTCTTACTATTAATAATGCTATTATTAGGATTATTATTATTAGATTCATACATTTACCGTTCAACAAACATTGAATGGTAAACATATATGCTGGGTCGGGCATGGTGGCCCATGCCTGTAATTCCAGCACTTTGGGAGGCCAAGGCGGACAGGTCACTTGAGGTCAGGAGTTTGAGACCAGCCTGGCCAAGGTGGTGGAAACCCCATCTGTATTAAAAATACAAAAATTAGCCGGGCATGGTGGTGGGCACCTGTAATCCCAGCTACTTGGGAGACTGAGGCAGGATAATCACTTGAACCCAGGAAGCGGAGGTTGCAATGAGCTGAGATTGCACCACTGCACTCCAACCTGAGCCACAGAGCTAGACTCTGTCTCAAAAAAATATATATATATATAGTATTTTTAGAAGAAACAGGGTTTTGCCATCTCTACTAAATATATATTTTAATATATTTTTATATATTTAGTAGATATATATACTATAAGGTATATAGTAATGTTATTATTATATATGTATTATATTTAATCCCCTCCACCAATGCCCTCCAAGAGCTTACTGAGAAACTACTGAAGATGTGTGCCAGTGCTGGAAATCTAATCTAAAATAAGAGATATTACTTAAACCAGCTATCATATGACCAATGGTAAAGAGCATAATTAGTAAATGCCCCCTTCTGTATTAATACATAGATTGTATGTCAAAATTTCATGTAGCAGGTGATGGGACTTCCTGACATTCTTGGGCTCAGTATACAGTCTTTTTATTTCTTTCTTTTTTAGAGACAGGGTCTCATTGTGTCGCCCTAGGCTGGAGTGCAGTGGCATGATCACAGCCCACCACAGCCTCACCTTCTCAGGCTCAAGTGACCTCCCGCCTCATCCTCCCAAGTAGCAGGGACCATAGGCACACGCCATGATGTCTAATTTTTTATCTGTTTTGTAGAGATGAGGGTCTCCGTATGTTGCTCAGGCTGGTCTCAAACTCCTGGCCTCAAGTGATCCTCCTGCTTTGACCTCCCAAAGTGCTGGGATTATAGAAGTGAGCCACTGGGTCGGGCCAACAATTCCTTTTTTCTTTTCTTTTTGAGATGAGGTCTCACTCTGTCACCTAGGCTGTACTGCAGTCTTATGATCTCAGCTCACTGCAACCTACGCCTCCCAGGCCCAAGCAATCCTCTCACCTTAGCCTCTCGAGTAGCTGGGACTACAGGTGTACACCACCACGCCCAGCTAATTTTTTGTATTTTTGGTAGAGAGAGTTTCACCATAGTTGTCCAGGCTGGTCTTGAACTCCTGAGCTCAAGCAATCCACCCGCCTTGGCCTCCCAAAGTGCTGGGATTACAGGTGTGAGCCACCATGCCCAGCCTTCAATTTCTTAAAAGTAGATTATTGTATAATAATAAATTTTCTAAAAACAGATTACTATGAGAACACCTTGTAATGATAAATATTTTTCACATGGTGAAATCATAGCTTACATGTATTTAACTCCCTCAGATTCAGTCATACATGTTCCATGGGGACATGGAGAGAGAGAACAATATAAATAATGCAATGATTCAGCAACCAGGTTCCCTGGAGTAGGTGTGAGACGGGATACTGGCATCTGGGGTTCCCTCCGTCAATCTCTGTTCCCACATGCTTTTTAGCGAGCATCTTGCTGCTCTACGTATTAATCTGGGTACATATTTTTCAGCCACGTGGCCCCTAAAATAAGTCAACTCCTTCACCTTCACCTGGAGCGAAACTGTCAAAACAGTAACTTGTTCTAGAGCTGGAGGCAAAATTGGCTCCAGCGGACCCACTAGGAAGTGGGAGGCATTTGCTATGCTTTGTGGACAATTTAAGGGTTTAAAAGGCCATTTTGATGAGCCATGATTTTCATCTTAAGTGCCACCTTTAGAAGATAACCTTCACATAAAAGTTTCTCTACTGTTTGTATTTTAAAATATAAAATGGAAGAAAGAACTATCGCCAGCTTTGCTTTTTTCCTCTTGCTTAATGGACTAATAACATCTCACTAAATGGCCAAATGGAGTCTCACAGTACACAGTTTGGGAAATGCTGCCTTAAGTTGCACTGTGAAGCCTTCAGTTCATGTAACCATGACTTAGCCATCTGTGAAATGGGTAGACCCATGGGGCATAGGAATTGGGGAATGTAGTTTGCATCAAGCAGGACTGGTGTGGACCATAGGTGGAAATCCAGACAGGCTCGAGCAATGTTCAGGACACAGCAGCAAGTGACATGTTCTGACCAGGTGTTCCTACTGGGGCTGGAAGGACTAAGAGCCAGGATAAGGAGACAGGGCCTCAGTTATTAAAAATAGGATACAAAGCAGGGACTGGTTATGGGGGAAATTAACCAAGAGGCTGTTCAGCTTCTCTTATTCTCACAACCAAGTTCAGATCTGGAGTCAAAGGCAGGGATGCAGCTACAAGAGGAGTTTGTGTTGGAGGTCTGTGCAGATAGGATGCTAAGCAGGTCTGTGTCAGCCAGGATCGTTTGGGCAGTAAGTGACAGAAACCCAACTTATGTTAACCACAAAGCCTCAAAGGGGAATTTATTGGATCATGTAACTGGGCAGTTGAAGAGATGGTGCTATCGTCGGACATGAATGAAGATAAGAGTTCAAACTATGTCATTAGGGCGGAAAACTATGTCATCAGGGCGGATCCCTCTCCCTACATCCTGGCTCCATTTGCTTCTATTTGGCTTCCTTCTTGAACAGCTCTCTATGTAGCAAGATACCCTCACATTCTCTTCTTTTAACAACCTTAGAGGAGTAAACAAGTCTTTCTTGATAGCTCTGCTAGGAGAGTCCCAGGAAAGACTCTGAATGATCAGATGTGAGTTACAGATCCATCCCTGAATCAATCACTGTGGCCATGGCCAAGGTGTCATCTGATTGGCCAGCCTGGGTCACATGCTGGCTCCCGTGGCAGGAAGTAGGTAGAAGACAAGGGAGCCGTGTGAGCCCTACCTGAACCACATCCAGTGGATTTTCCTTAGGAAGGAAGATTCTGTTAACAGACAAAATGGGAAAAGGAAATGGGGAGGGTAGGCAGACAAAAATCAGTGATCTATTACAAGGTCTTTCCAAAAACCAGAAATTAGGGATTTCTGAAGTCTGCTTCTGTAGTCCTGGCTTGTCTCAGCCCTGCAGCTGGGCTGCGGAGACTTTATCTGGGCAACTGCTGAGCTCGTATTCTTACCTCGGCCCCTTCCTCAGTCCCACCAGGAGCCCTGCTCCTCATCTCGGACCTGCTGCTTGGCCTACGGAGGCTGCCAGCTCACCTTGGTACTTTACTACTATTTGGTTTCTTTGACCACCAAGCTATTGCTTAAACCAAGCCGCCTATGATGGCACCACCTTGGAGAATTCTTTTTTATTTTTATTTTTTATTTTTTGAGACAGGTTATCACTGTTTACCGAGACTGGAATACAGTGGTATGATCTTGGCTCACTGCAGCCTCGACCTCCCGGGCTCAGGTGATTTTCCCACCTCAGGCTCCCCAGTAGCTGGGACTATGGGTGCATGCCACCACATCCAGCTAATTTTTGTATTTTTAGTAGAGACGGGGTTTCAACATGTGGGCCAGGCTGATCTCGAACTCCTGACCTCAGGTGATCTGCCCACCTCAGCCTCTCAAAGTGCTGAAATTACAGGCGTGAGCTACTGCGCCCGGCTGGAGAATTCTTTCGGTTTTATTCCGAGTGGGTTGAGAAGCCATGGGAAGACTTCAAGCAAAGGAATAAACGATGGTTGCATTCTCTTTGGAGGATTTCCCTCTTCCCTGGAGACCAGTCCTCACAGAAGCTTTTCCAATGGCCACAGAAGACTAAGGAAGATTGAGAGAGGCACAGGAAATAATTCCATTCAGAGCTGCTGCTTCTTCACTGCCCAGTCAGCCTCCACTGGCGCCAACAGTGAGCCTGTGCTGTCATTCCTGGTCCCAGGCTGGCTGTCGCCATGGAGATGGTGCTGCTATGCTAGTTTGTGGCTGTTAAAATGGAGCTCCTGGCTGAACACCTGTTTCCCAGCGGGTGGCCACAAACCTGTGAGTCTGGGCCTCTTCCAGCTGAGTCGAAGTGAGCCTAGCACAGAGGCCAGGGAGGCACCAGACACCAGGAGGAGCAAATCCAAATCCAACCCAAGCATGGCCCCTCTGACCATCTTTTTTTTTTTTTTTTTTTTTTTTTTTTTTTTTTTTTTTTTTTTTTGAGACAAGAGTCTCCCTCTGTCATCCAGACTGGAGTGCAGTGGCACAATCTTGGCTCATTGCAACCCCCACCTCCTGAGTTCAAGCGATTCTCCTGCCTCAGCCTCCCTAGTAGAGACTACAAGCACACGCCACCACACCCAGATCATTTTTGTATTTTTAGTGGAGATGGGGTTCTGCCATGTTGGCTAGGCTGGTCTTGAACTCCTGGCCTCAAGTGAGCCTCCCGCCTTGCCTTCCCAAAATGCTGAGATTACAGGTGTGAGCCACCCTTGCCCAGCCTGCCCTTGACCGTCTTCAGAGAAGTCGAAGCAGGAGGTCTGCCACATTCTCATCCAAACCCTGACACCTGGGTGATGTGCTAGAGCTTGAGGGGGAGGGTCAGAGATAACCCAGTTAAGGAAGTGACCCCGTAGGAGGAGAAGAATCCAATCACGTGACACACAGCATGAAGAGAACAGTAAATGCAAAGATCTGGAAACACAGGAGGAACAGCAAGGACGGCATGTCCCAGAACCTGGGGAGAGAGGAGGGAGCAGCCAGAGCTGAGGGCAGGTCGGGGGAAGAGTTGCAGTTTGATTTTCAGTGCCATGGGAAGCCACTGAAAAGTGTTATGCAGAGAAGTGAAAGCATCTGACTCATGTTTCCAGAAGCCTTATGGGTCACTATGCAGAGCACAGAGTGTGGTGGGACAAGAATGATGGTGAGGGACCAGTGAGAAGGTTCCTGGAGTCACCAGATGTGAGGAGACGGAGCCTTGGGCTAAAATGGGATGGCGGAGCTGGAGAGAGGTGGACAAAGCCGGGATGTGTTTTAGAGGCAGAACTGACAGATTTGCTAGGAGGTGAAAGATGACTCTGGGTTCCTGAGGTACGATGATGCCTTTTACCAACTTGAAGAAAACCAAGGAGAGGCTTGAGGACTAACATGGCACTGTGAAGGAGGCCAGACAAAGGTGGAGACTGCTGTGAGCTGTGGCTAGGTGACAGACAGACCCTGTCTTAAAATATTTATGTAATAATAAATAAAGGACCAGGCGCAGTGGCTCAAGACTGTAATCCCAACACTTTGAGAGGCTGAGGCAGGCGGATCACCTGAGGTCAGAAGTTCGAGACCAGCCTGGCCAACATGGCGTAATCCTGTCTCTACTAAAAATATAAAAATTAGTCGGGCATGGTGGCACACACCTGTAATCCCAGCTACTTGGGAGGCTGAGTCAGGAGAATCACTTGAACCCGGCAGGCAGAGGTTGCAGTGAGCCTAAATCGCACCACTGCACTCCCACCTGGGCGACAGAGAGAGACCCTATCTCAAAAATAAATAAATAAATGAATAAATAAATAAATAAAGGATATCAGACAAGCAATTAAAACACCTGCCTACTACCATCTATCCACATCCTTTTTTTCATGTCTAACACTAAAATAGCTGGAAGCACATCATCTCAAAAGATAAGCATGGTTCTTTCAAATAAATGGCTGTAGCCTTATGAAAAGCTACCGCTGTGTCTGATTTTCTTGTTTTGAGGGGTAATGATGGAGGCTTCTCTCCTGCACCCACAGGCCTCTGGGGATGCCACCCCAGCCCAGCCTCCCACCCTGGACTGGAGCCTCCCAGCCCCTCTGCGTGGGTAGCACAGTGTTGGGAAGAGGAAGGAACAGTTTGTCCAGCTTTTTCACAGGCCCACAGCTGGCCGGTGCAGTGGCAGAGAAAGTGGGGCTGGAGAAGCCAGCAGGGGCCGGATCATGGAGCGCCTTGAGCTGCATCCCACAGGCACTAGAAAGCATGGAGAGCTGTCCCCCCAGCTCCCAGCATCTTATTAGAAAATATTCAAACATACAGAAAACATGAAGGGTTTTATGCTCATGTTTTCATTTTAGAGAGATCATTCTGCTTGAAATATAACACCTACTGAGTACTGCTGAGGACTTAGCATGTGTCGAGTTCTGTTCTTAGCATGTGAAGTGTATTGGCCTATTTGATCCTCCTACATAATCCTGGAAGATTGGTTGTGGGAGTGGGTGATCATGACCTGAACAGCCTAACCATGTTTAGGGAATGCTCTGTGTTAGGAGTTCCAACCCCCCCAATCCATGTCACAACTGAATGTCCCAGCTTCCCTTGCAGCCGGGACACAACAGGAGACCCAAGCTTTCCAAACATATGCCCCAGGCAACATTTTGATACACAAGGAATAACACAGGATGCTGGGCGTGCGCAGAATTCAAATTCAGGAATGGAGAGAAGTACTGCTCTTTGACCCATACAATAGGGGATCCCCTTCCTTGGACCCTGCCTTAGAGGGCCCCACTCCCACTGCACACTGTGAGCTGCCCTATGGAATGAGGGGTGTCTGAGGCTGGATTAATTTCTATTTGTTACAAGCAGTGGAAACTAACACAGTCCCACAAACCTAAACCAAGGTGCCAGCGGGCTGAGTTCCCGTCTGGAGACTCTGGGGAAAATTCACTTCCAATCTCATTTTTGTTGTTGGCAAAATTCAATCCCTTGAGGCTGCAGGACTGGGCTCTGCTCCTTGCTGGCTGTCAGCCTGGGGCCACTCTCAGATTCTGAAGTCCTCCCATATTCCACGCCACGTGGTCCTCTCCATCTCCAAGCCTACTATGACACAACACATTGTTCTCATGCTTCAAACCTCTGACTTCTCTCCTGGGACCAGTAGAATACTCTCTGGTTTTAAGGGGCTCATGTGATTGGGTCAGGTCAACTCTACCATATCATGGAGGCTCGCCATCTTGCCCAGGCTGGTCTTGAACACCTGGGCTCACGTGATCCTCCTGCCTCAGCCTCCCAAAGTGCTGGGATTACAGGCAGGAGCTGCTGTGCCCAGCCAAAGCCAGCATCTTCAGACCTCTCTGCCCTGTTTTCATATGGCCTTCTCCTCTTTGTGTGTGTCAAATCTCCTTCTGCCTGTCTCTTATAAGGACATGTGTAATGGCATTTAGGGCACACCTGGATGACACAAGGTCCTCTCACCATCTCCAAATTGTTAACTTTGGCTGGGTGCAGTGGCTCATGCCTGTAATCTCAGCACTTTGGGAGACTGAGGCAGGCAGATCACTTGAGGTCAGAAGTTCGAGACCAGCCTGGCCAGCATGGTGAAACCCTATCTCTACTAAAAATACAAAAGTTAGCTGGGCATGTGCCTGTAGTCCCAGCTACTCAGGAGGCTGAGGCAAAAGAATCGCTAGAACCTGGGAAGCAGAGATTGCAGCGAGCCAAGATTATGCCACTGCACTCCAGCCTGGGGGACAGAGCGACTGGGCACGGTGGCTCACACCTATAATCCCAGCACTTTGGGAGGCCCAGGTGGGCAGATCACTTGGGGTCAGGAGTTCATTCAAGACCAGCCTGGCCAACATGGTGAAAGTCTATCTCTACTAAAAAAAAAAAAAAAAAAAATTACCCAGACGTGGTGGCAGATGCCTGTAATCCCAGCTACTTGGCAGGCCGAGGCAGGAGAATCACTTAAACCTGGGAGGCGGAGGGTGCAGCGAGCTGAGATCACTCTGCTGCACTCCAGCCTGGGCAACAGGCGAAACTCTGTCTCAAAAAAAAAAATTAGCCAGGCATGGTGCTGCATGCCTGTAGTCCCAGCTACTGGGAAGGCTGAGGTGGAAGGATTGCTTGATCCTGGGAGGGTGAGGCTGCAGTGAATTGTGTTTGTGCCACTGTACTCCAGCCTGGGTGAGAGAGTGAGACCTTATCTCAAAAAAAGTAGTATCAGTCAAACGCAGTGGCTCTGTAATCCCAGAACTCTGGGAGACCGAAGTGGGTGGATCACCTGAGGTCAGGAGTTCGAGACCAGCCTGACCAACATGATGAAACCCCGTCTCTACTAAAAATACAAAAATTAGCTGGGTATTTTGGGGGCACATGTAATCCCAGCTACTCGGGAGGCTGAGGCAGGAGAATTGCTTGAACTCAGGAGGCGGAGGTTGCAGTGAGCCGAGGTCACGCCATTGCACACCAGCCTGGTGGCAGAGTGAGGCTCCATCTCGAAAAAAAAGTCTCTTTTTACAACTTTTTTGAGGTATAACTTACATATCATAAAATTGCCTGTTTTAAATATACATTTCAATGACTTTTAGTAAATTTACCAAGTTGTGCAACCATCATCACGATCCAGTTTCAGAACATTTCATCAGCCCAGTAAGAGCCCTCACACCCATTAACAGTCACTCCCCACCATGGTTGCTCAACCCAGGTAACCAAGAATCTACTCTCTGCCTCTGGAGATTTGTCTTTTCTGGACAATCTTTCTTCTTAAACTCAGCAGAGTGAATTCTGTTGTTTAGAACTAGAAACCCTGCCCAATAGAATACTAATATCCTCTTGTTTTGCGGGGGAGACAGAGTCTCACTCTGTCGCCCAGGCTGGAGTGCAGTGGTATGATCACACCTCACTTCAACCTCCACCTCCCGGATTCAAGCGATTCTCCTACCTCAGATTCCTGAGTAGCTGGGATTACTCAGCAATCTCATCTCTACTAAAAGTACAAAAATTAGCCAGGTGTGTTGTGCACCAACACACCTGGTTAATTTTTGTACTTTTAGTAGAGATGGATCTCACCATGTTGGCCAAGCTGGTCTTGAACTCCTGACCTCCAATGAGCCACCCGCCTTGGCCTCCCGAAGTTCTGGGATTACAGGCGTGAGCCACTGCACCCAGCCCTAATATCCTCTTATTACAGAAGAAGAAACAATGACTCAGAAAGGTTAAGTCACTTGCCCAAGGTCATGTAGCCAGTAAACGGTAGAGCTGAAATTGAACCTCACTCCAGAGTCCATGCTCTCACTAAAGTATTGCAGTGTGGAGAGTGGAGGGGACAGGGTGAGACTGGAGGAATGGAGGCCATTTAGGAGACTATTGGGATGTCCAGATCTGAGAGCTGATGGTGACCTGGACTGGGGAGGTGATAGAGGCAGAAGAGAGAAGTAGATGAATTTGAGCAATATTAGGAAGTGAAACAGTAGGATTTGGCAACTGAATGGGTAGGTGGACAAGAGGGAGAGGATGAGTCAAGGAATGTGCCATGCTTCTGGCTTGGGCAACTGATGGGTGCTGGAATAGCTTGCTGGGATAGGAAATGCAGGAGAAACAGCCAATTTGGTGTGGAAGATGAGGTCAGAACTGAAGGCATTGAGTTTGAGGTGTCTATGGAATGTACAAATGGAGATGTTGAATGGGTGGTTGGATATATAAATCTGGAGCTGAGATGTAGGTTTCTATATCACCAGCATATAGATGACAACCAGAACTCTGGAAGAAGCTGCAACCGACCAGCAAGAGAAGATGTAGATGAGAAAGCAAAAGGGCCTAGAACATGCCCCCGAGGAGTGCTAACCTTTAAGGGGTGGGAGCACAGAAATCCCCAAAAGATTCTAAGAAGGGTAGCCACAGAGATCCAATGAAAGTCAGGCACAAGTGGATTCCTGCAAGCTAAGGGAAGGAGGTGAGGGAAGTGGGGCATGGTCACAGTCAGTGTCAACTGCTGCTGAAAGTTCCAGCAAGATCAGGTCTGTCATGTATCTATTGGATTTAGTGACAATGACGTTGTTGTTTACTTGGCAAGAGAGGCTTTAGAGAAGGGATGGGGGTGGGAGCCAGACTGGAATGGGTAGAGGAGTGAGTGAATTGAGATGCGGAAGTGGATGTGATGACTCACTCTTTCTTTTTTTTTTTAAGTTATTTGAGACACAGTCTTTCTCTGTTGCCCAGGCTGGAGTGCAATGGTATGATCTCCACTCACCACAACCTCCGCCTCCCAGGTTCAAGCGATTCTCCTGCTTCAGCCCTCCAAGTAACTGCGATTACAGGCATGTGCCACCACACCGGCTAATTTTTTGTATTTTTAGTAGAGACAGGGTTTCACCATGTTGGCCGGGCTGGTCTCAAACTCCTGACCTCGTGATCCACCTGCCTCAGCCTCCCAAAGTAGTGATTTGGCTATAAAGAAAAGAGGAATGGAGTGGTGGTAGGAGGGATTAAGCTGGGGAGGGGAGGCATTTTTAAGAGGAGAAATGATGTTTAAATGCAGATGGAAATGGGACAGGAGAGAAAGGAAAGTTGATGGGGTAAATGAAAATTATCTTCATCATCTTCCTCACCATCACCAGCAGCAACCACAAGGAAAGCTTGTTCTGCTCTGGGACTGCCCTGTTAGACATTTCTTCCTTATACTTAGCCACAGTCTATCTCCCCGTAACTTTTGCCTTTGGTTAGAGTTCTGCCTTGTGTCCCTCTTCTACTCTTCAAATGGCTGCACACTGCTACTATGTCTCTCCTCTTCTTCAAATTCACATCCCCCATCCTATGGGCCATGTGCTCCCAGCCTGGCTACCAGACCCTCTACTGTCCCAGCCAAGTTCACATGACAGTCCTCTTATTTGTCAAGCCCCTCTTTTTTTTTTTTATTTTTGAGATGGAGTCTCACTCTGTCGCCCAGGCTGGAGGGCATGGTGCAATCTCGGCTCACTGCAACCTCTGCCTCCTGGTTTCAAGCGATTCTCCTGCCTCAGCCTCCTGAATGCTGGGATTACAGGCACACATCACCATGCCTGGTTATTTTTTGTATTTTTAGTAGAGACGGGGTTTCACCATGTTGGCCAGGCTGGTCTTGAACTCCTGACCTCCAGTGATCCGCCCGCCTCAGCTTCCCAAAGTGCTGGAATTACAGGCATGAGCCACTGAGCTGGGCCAAGCCCCTCCGAAGAGGCAGTGTGCACACTCTTGCTTTGCTGATAGAAGCATGAAATGGTTCAAGCTTTTGTGATTTGGGAAAATGAACTCAGATATAAAATGTGCACACCCTTTGACCCAGAAGTTGTCCTATGGACTTAATGCCTTAGGTGTGAGAAGAAGCTTGTGCAGGGATTCCTGGCAACATGAATGCGGGGTGAACAGACAGTAAGCACAGTGGTTAGGAGCACAGCATGAGCTGAGGCACAGGACAAGGATGCCCACTTTTCACCACTGCTGTTAAACATTGTACTGGAAGTTCTAGCCAGAGCAATTAGGCAAGAAAAAGCAATAACAGGCATCCAGATGGGAAAGGATGAAGTAAAACTACTTTTAGTTACAGGTGGCACCATCCCATATAGGGAGAATTCCAAAGAATTCACAAGAAAACTGTTAGAGCAAAGAAACCACTGCAGTCAAGTTGCAAGGAACAAGATAAACACACAAAAATTAATTGTGTGTTTTTTTTTTTATACCAGCAATGAACATCTGAAAAGGATATTGGAAAAAGAATTCCATTTACTGTAGCATTTAAGAAAGCTGAGGCTGCAAAGCCACGTGGCTGTGTTTGGAGCTGGTGCTGCTATTTACTACGTGGCCTTGGACAAGCTTCTCACTTCATTCATGCCACAGTTTATTTAGCTATCAGGTGGGGGTAATACTAGTACCTTCCTCATAGAGTTGGGGTTTTTTTGTTTGTTTGTTTTGGTTTTGCTTTTGTTTTTGATGGGGGAGAGTAAGGATTGCAAGAGTTAATATATGTTAGCAAAATGGACTTAGAAGAGTGGTTGGCATATGGTAAGGACTATATTAGGGTTACCAAAAATGTTTATAATTGGGAAAATTGAACAAAGGTTCCAGTAATTATCCATCCCTGAAGGCTGGTTGGCAAATTAGCACAATGTACGTTTTAGCTTGAACCGTATGGAGCTGCCGATATTCTATAGCTATGGCCTGCAAAATGCAAAATGGGCAGTTTTGTTTGTTTGTTTGTTTTGGAGACAGTCTCACTCTGTGGCCAGGCTGAAGTGCAGTGGCACAATCTTGGCTCACTGCAAATTCTGTCTCCCGGGTTCAAGCAATTCTCTTGCCTCAGCCTCCCAAGTAGCTGGGATTACAGGTGTGCACCCCCATGCCCAGCTAATTTTTGTATTTTTAGTAGAGATGGTGTTTCCACCATGTTGGCCAGGCTGGTCTTGAACTCCTGGCCTCAAGTGATCTGCCTTTCTCAGCCTCCCAGAGTTCTGGGATTACAGGAGTCAGTCACCGCACCCAGTCAAAATGGGCCGTTTCATACATTCAATCTAAACACTAGGATACTCTTTAGCCACTGAGAATGACTGTGTATCACAGATCTATCTTTATCACAGATCTGTCTTTACTGTCATAGAAAGAATTAATAACGTATTATTGAGTAAAAAGAACAAGTTACAAAACAGCCTGCAGCCATGTTTGTAACATCAGTATATCTATTCATGTGTCTAGGCGTGGACATAAAGCGATATCTAGAAGACACTCCCATTGCCTATGGGAATGACTTGTACTGGGATCTTTCTATTTATTTATTTAGAGACAGAGTCTTGCTCTGTCATCTAGGCTGGAGTGCAATGGCGTAATCTTGGCTCACTGCAACCTCCGCCTCCCAGGTTGAAACGATTCTCCCACCTCAGCCTCCCAAGTAGCTGGGATTATAGGCGCTCACCACCTCACCTGGCTAATTTTTGCATTTTTAGTAGAAATGGGGTTTCGCCATGTTGCCCAGGCTGGTCTCAAACTCTTGATCTCAAATGATCCACCTGCCTCAGCCTCCCAAAGTGCTGGAGTTACAGGCGTGAGTCACTGCACCCAGTTGTGATCTTAACTTATATTTTTTCTTTTAACCCTTGATTTTACCCTGTTAGACTGACTTTAGGAATCTGACCCCCAAAACTGCAAAAGAATAAATTAGTGTTGTTGAAAGCCACCAAGTTTGTGGTAATTTGTTAGAGCAACAACCAGAAATTAATACAATCAGGATTTAACTTGCCTTGGGGGTGGGTGCTGGCTCCCTGCCACTTTCTTCTCAGAGCATCTCTTGGGTCCTCGCCCCTTGCTGAGCCCCCACCATGGCCAGCTGGACCAGCGATGGACCTGATCAGATTCTCCTCTTGGGATTTTAAATAAGAGATGCAGAGGCTGCACACCAAGCTTCTCCGTGCCGTACTGCAGGCACAGTGCCTGGCGCTACCGTTCTTTAGGGGTCCATGAAGATGTTTGTTGGCCTGCATTAGGCGTGAACTAAGAGATACAAGGGATACACTTTGGGGGCTCAGCCCTCTGATGTCACCTTTGCTCTGGAAGCCCAGGGGCTGTCAGGTGGAGAGGAACTTTGCTGAAAGGCAGGTCCTCCCTGCAGAGCTTGAAGAACAATCTAACCATGCTGGCATGGGGCCCATCCTACCTGCAATGCCAGTGTAAGTCTGTGACAGTCACTTATGTTCAGAGCATGTGGCTGAGGCTCTGAAGAACGACTTTATGATGGGCACCTTTATCTCCATTTGGTGGGTCCAGAGCAAGCTGCCTGAGGGTCCCATGGGCCCAACCTCACCCTCCATCCTTATTTCCCTGCCACTCCAGGGCTCCTCCTCAGCCAGACGTGCCTGTGAATGCTCCTTGATGGCTGTATGAGTCTGTTCTCACGCTGCTAATAAAGACATACCCAAGACTGGGTAATTTATAAAGGAAAGAGGTTTGATGGGCCCACAGTTCCACATGGCCAGGGAGGCCTCACAATCATGGCAGAGGGTGAAAGGCATGTCTTACATGGTGGCAGGCAAAAAGCGAATGAGAGCCAAGCAAAAGAAGAAACCTCTTATAAAACCATCAGATCCCATGAGATTTATTAACTACCATGAGAACAGTATGGGGGAAACCGCCCCCATGATTCAGTGATCTCCCACCAGGCCCCTCCCACAACACATGGAAATTATGGGAGCTACAATTCAAGATGAGATTTGGGTGGGGACACAGCCAAACCATATCAATGGCCCTGGCTTCCCTCCCGTTAGCTCTCTTCTACTTCCCAGAATCTTTCCAGCTTTGTTTTTCGTCTTCTTTTTTAGAGACTGAAGTCTCACTGTGTTGCCTAGGTTTGTCTTGAACTCCTGGGCTCAAGGGATCCTCCTACCTTGGTCTAACAAGTAGCTGCGACTATAGGTGGCGCACATCCTCCCGCCCCACAACTTACCCCTCCTCCCCAGCCCAGTGAAATCCCTAGGTTCTTCACACTCCTGTTAGCTCCAGGCACCAGCGGCTTTGCCTGCTACAGAATGAATAACAGGATAGCCTCTTACAGCAAAAAGGTCATGGGGATTGGGGAGGCTGGGAGTTCTCTCTTCATTCAGGGATTAAACCGACCACCTGGAGGGGTGACATGGCTTGCCTTAGTCACCAAGCAAGGTTGGGAGAGTATTTCTGGGATAGTCATTAGCACTTTCTTTCCAGAAGGAGGACACCACAAACTCACTTTCATGATCACGGTATCCCCCCGACAGGTAAAGTGTGCAAACTCGCTTTCATTCCCTTTTTGTCTTTGATGCAGCTCTGAAGCATTTTAATTCTTAAAATTTACATGTTCATGATGACACAGAGACAGGTTTTCTGTTCAGGAGAGGGCCTGACTCCATTAAGGCTGATCGATCATATGTTGCACGTTCTGGAATGAACATGAGAGATCAGAACTGAGCTTCCCAAATGGTGGGTCACATGACCAAGTGTTGTTCCAGGAGAACATTGCAACATCCAGTATGAGAGCGCTGTACACACCATGTATGTGTTGGGATGCTGGGCTGAAATGTATTATTGAGCAAGTGTTATCATATTTGTCTATGGAATTCTATTTAATAGCTCTATCTCATATATGCTGATTGGGTCTCAAATCTGGATCTCTTACCCCAACATCTTTCTTGAAAATCCTTCTTTTTAAATAAATGTTGGCCGTGTGCAGTGGCTCATACCTGTAATCCTAACACTTTGGGAGGCCAAGGCGGGTAGATCACCTGAGGTCAGGAGTTCAAGACCACCCTGACCAACATGGGGAAACCCTGTCTCTACTAAAAATGCAAAAATTACTGGGCATGATGGTGGGTGCCTGTAATCCCAGCTACTTGGGAGGCTGAGGCAAGAGAATCGCTTGAACCTGGGAAGCGGAGGTTGCAGTGAGCCGAGATCACACCATTGCACTCCAGCCTGGGCAACAGAGTGAGACTCCATCTCAAATAAGTAATAAATAAACGTTATGGAAATACTAAAATATATTGTGAATAATATAACACCCACGTACCACCATCCAAGTTAAGAAATAAAGCATTACTAATCCAGTTTTGCTCCCTGCAAACTCATCCTTCATCCCATTCTCTTTCCTTTTGTTTTATAAACATCCTACTGGGAGGATCACTTGAGCCCAGGAGTTTGTGGTGGTAGTGTGCTAACTGTACCTGTGAAATGACCACTGTGTTCCAGCATAGGTAACATAGCAAGACTCCATCTCTAAACGAAATCCTTTTTTTTTTTTTCTTTTGAGACGGAGTCTCACTCTATCACACAGGCTGGAGTCCAGTGGTGCCATCTCGGCTCACTGCAACCTCCATCTCCCGGGTTCCTGCCTCAGCCTCCGGAGTAGCTGGGACTACAGGCACATGCCACCACAACTGACTAATTTTTGTATTTTTAGTAGAGACAGGGTTTTGCCATGTTTGCCAGGTTGGTTTCGAACCCAGGGTCTCAGATGATCCACCTGCCTCGGCCTCCCAAAGTGCTGGGATTACAGGCATGAGCCAACATGCCCAGCCTAAAAGAAATCCTGAATTTGACATTTGTCATTCCCTTGTTTGTTTTAATATTTGTACAGCACATATATGTCTACATATGTAAAAAATATAATTTTTTATTGGGGTAAAATTCACATAACATAAAATTAACCACTGTAAACATGAACAATTCAGTGGCATTTAGGACATTCACAGTGCTGTGCAACAGCACACCTATCTATCTATTTATCTATCTATAACACCACATCTATCTATTCCAGAACATTTTCATCACCCCAAAAGGACGCCCCATGCCCCTTAGGAGTCACTCCCCATTTCTCTCCCCTCTGTTTCCTGCAACCACCAATCTACTCTCTGTCTCTGTGGTTTTACCTATTCTGGATGTTTCATACAAATGGAATTATACAATATGTAGCCTTTTGTGACTGGTCTCTTTGACTTAGCTGGGTGTGGTGGCACGAGCCTGTAATCCCACCTACTCGGGAGGCTGAGGCAGGAGAATCGCTTGAACTCCAGCCATAAATTATATAGTTTTCAAGGTTCATCAATGTTACTCACCCAGGCTGGAGTGCAGTAGTGTGACCTTGGCCCCCTGCAACCTCCACCTCCCCAGTTCAAACGATTCTCCTGCCTCAGCCTCCTGAGTAGCTGGGATTACAGGCGCATGCCACCATGCCCGGCTAATTTTTTGTATTTTTAGTAGAGACAGAGTTTCACCATGTTGGTCAGGCTGGTCCTGAACTCCTAACCTCAAGTGATCCACCCACCTTGGCCTCCCAAAATGCCGAGATTACAGGTGTGATTCGCTATGCCCAGCCTAGTCGATTCATTTTCACTGCTGCAAAGCATCCCATTTTTAAAAATTATTTTATTATTATTATTTTTTTGAGACAGGGTCTCACTCTGTTGCCCAGGCTGGAGTACAGGGGTGCAATCATAACTTACTATAGCTTTGACCTCCTGGGCCCAAGCAATCCTCCCACCTTGGCCTCCAGAGTAGCTGGGACTACAGGCATGTGCCACCACATCCAGCAAATTTTTGTTCTTTGTTTTTTGTTTTGTTTTGTTTTTTGAGACAGAGCTTTGCTCTTGTCGCCCAGGCTGGAGTGCAGTGGCGCGATCTCAGCTCACTGGAACCTCCATCTCCCAGGTTCAAGCAATTCTCCTGCCTCAGCCTCCCGAGTAGGTGGGATTACAGGCTCACGCCACCGTACCCAGCTAATTTTTATTTTTAGTAGAGACAAGTTTTCACCATATTGGCCAGGATGGCCTCGAACTCCTGACCTCAGGTGATCCACCTGCCTCAGCCTCCCAAAGTTCTGGAATTACAGGCGTGAGCCACTGTGCCTGGCCCAAAGCATCTCATTGTATGAATCCAACAATTTATTTATCCATTCGTTGTTTGAGTACATTTAGGTTATTTCCTGCTTTCCCTCTTACAAGCAATGCTGCAGAAACATTCTGGCCCATAGCTCCTCCGGCACTGTACAAGAGTTTCCCTAGGGCACATACATAAGAGTTGTATTGCTGGGTCATGGGGAATGCTCTTCTTCAAATGTACTTGCTATTGTCAAACCTGAGCTGTCTTTTCAGGAGCCTACTAGTGGTTCTCAGCCCTGGCTATGCATTAGAATCACTTGGGAACTGTTTAAAAATATGTGGGTATCTGGATAACTCCCCTGAGCCATGGAATCATAGACTCCAGAAATGGGACTGGGGACCTGCAATTTTGAAAGCTCCCTGGGTGGTTACACAGCCAAGGTGGAGAACAGCTGGGACTGAGTCTTGGCCCACTCTGTCTCAGCTTCCCAAGGTCAGCTTATAGAGGGCAGCCATCATCTTAGACTTGCTAATATCACTTAGCAGCTGGGCAGAGAGAAGGGACTAAATAAGTAAAGTCTGAATGAGTAAACAAAACATTTAAAACAAACCCTGTAGGGCTGGGCACGGTGGCTCATGCCTGTAATCCCAGCACTTTGGGAGGCCAAGGCAGGTGTATCACTTGAGGTTAGACTTTCAAGACCAGCCTGACCAACATAGTGAAACCTTGTCTCTACTAAAAATAGAAAAATTAGCCAGGCGTGGTGGCTCACACCTGTAATCCCAGCACTTTGGGAGGCTGAGGCGAGTGGATTACTTGAGATTGGGCATTCAAGACCAGCCTGACCAACATGGCAAAACCTTGTCTCTACTAAAAATACAAAAATTAGCCAAGTGTGGTGGTACGTGTCTGTAATCCCAGCTACTCAGGAGGCTGAGGCAGGAGAATCACTTGAGCCCGGGAGGCAGAGGTTGCAGTGAGCTGAGATGGAGCCACTGCACTCCAGCCTGCGCTACAGAGCAAGACTCCATCTCAAAAAAACGTAATAAAACAAACCCTTTAGGCTAGGTGCGGTGGCGCATACTGGTAATCCCGCTAACTATCTCCTACTGTTGTGAGGGTTAAAGCAAGGAGATGGTGCATGTAGAGCACTTGGCACACATGAAGTGCTCAAGAAAGAGCAGCTCCTGCAGCCTGGTGCAGTGGCCCACACCTGTAACCACAACGTGTTGGGAGGCTGAGGCAGGAGAATTACTTGAGGCCAAGAGTTCGAGACCAGCCTGGGCAACATAAAGAGACCCCACCCGCCCCGTCTCTACAAAAAATAATAAAAACTAGCTGAATGTGGTAGTACATACCTGTAGTTCCAGCTACTCAGGAGGCTGAGGTGGTAGGATCAACTTGAGCTCGGGAGTTGGAGGCTGCAGTGAGCTCCACGCCACTGTACTCCAGCCTAGGTGACAGAGCAAGGCCCTTTCTCTGGAATACAAAAAAAAAAAAAAAGAGAGAGGCTGGGCGCAATGTCTCACGCCTGTAATCCTAGCTACTTGGGAGGCTGAGGCAGGAGAATTACTTGAACCTGGGAGGTGGAAGTTGCAGTGAGCTGAGATCCTACCATCGCACTCCAGTCTGGGCAACAAGAGCAAAACGCTGTCTCAAAAAAAAAAAGAGAGAGAGAGAGAGTAGCTGCCATTTTTAATGTTATTGATAAAGCAGGTGGGTGTTTCTGAAAATGCACCAGACACTGTCTTAGACTGGAAGGTGCTGATGTGTTACCGAACCTCCAGACAAAGCTGGCGAACCTACCGGGGCGGGACTTTCTGACTTGAGAAGCTGTCCTATCTATGAGGGTCCATGTTAGAGAATATTAAAGAGTAGGATTGGGGGCAGTAGCTTTCCTGTGGCAAGTACTCACTAGGTGCCAGATACTGGGCAAAGGAGTTTGCAGACATCTCTCATTTCATCCTCGCAATCCATGAGGCAGGTATGACTATTCTTCCCAGTGTCCAGAGAGGGAAAACCGCACATGGAAGCAAGTCATGCAGCAGAGCTAGGATTGGAACGGAAGTGCCTGCATCCTCCAGTACCTGCATCCCAACCCACTGTGCTGTGCCTCCCGCTGATGCTTTCCCATGTCTGCCATTTAGCTTTGCTCTGCATCCTCCAGCACCTGCATCCCAACCCACTGTGCTATGCCTCCCACTGATGCTTTCCCATGTCTGCCATTTAGCTTTGCTCTGGTGAGTGACAAGTTGTACCAGCGGAAAGAGCCTGTCATTAGTTCTGTGCACACCAAGGTGAAGGGGATAGCAGAGGTGAAAGAGGAGATCGTGGAGAATGGAGTGAAGAAGTTGGTGCACAGTGTCTTTGACACTGCAGACTACACCTTCCCTTTGCAGGTAAGCACCTCATAGCATTCTCCCAGGCTCGTCGCTGGTCACCGTCGCCAGGGCCTTGCTCCCTTCCCCTAGGATCTAGAGCCTCACTCCAGAAAAAACGTTGGCCCTATTTTAAAAGCTCTGGGAACATCTCAACTGAGAAAACCTAAAAATTGCAAACCTGGGTGAGATCCAGGAGATGATCCTTTGCTTTATCAAGTCCTACAGGGTTTCTCAAAATAGCCGCATGTCCTGGTACATCGAAAACAGGATTTGATTCCCTTACACTTGATTTATATGCAGTTTTTAGAGGCACAGCCACCAAGCCAGCAAGGTTTGCCTAGATTCAGAAGGACAGAGAACTTTCTACCGAAGAGTACCAGCCCTTCTAGATTGTGTGGCGTTTTATCAACAAAAACGACTCCAGGAGACCATTCTTGGGTACATTTTTCCACCAAGAAAGGATGTAAATGACAAAAAGAAGAAAGGCATCGGTCACTGAGAGAAGGCGTGTGACTTCTAAATTTGCAAGCAGGGAAAATGAAAGCAGAATTGTCAAAAAGAAGAAATTAAAGTAGGGTTGAGGAGGCCAAAAAACAGAGAAGGGGGCGGGAGGGACGAAGGGGCACGTTTGTGGCCTGGGGAGCTAAAATGCTTTGCAAAACCCTATAAAGCCCAAGTTGCTATCTATTTGTTTCTAACAGTCGGTCATTAAAATCCTGTGATTGCTCAGGTGGTGGGATGCCTAGTGCCTTTCATTAAAGTCCGGGAAAATCTGAACAGTGTTCTGATGAAGGCTGCTCCCCTACCCTTGCCTCCCCAGGTCTCTTGAGTTTCAATTTAATGAGATTTTACGGTGTTAAAAAAAAAAACACGAAAAGGCTGCTTTTGAGACTGCAGTGGCAAATGACTCCTCAACCCATGCAAATGCCCCTTCGCTCTCCCTCAGCTCAGCAGGGCTGCCCGTCCAGCTTTGATGTTAAGCCCTCGGCATATTCCAAGTTGCCCACAGACCCTGATTTCTAGAAGCTTAGAAAAGTGGAGAGGTTCGCCCAGCAAGCTGGATTATTATAATTAAGTAGTTCTCTTTTCAAAGGCTTTGCATTTCCTTAGCCTCTCCTTCTCCACAGGGGAACTCTTTCTTCGTGATGACAAACTTTCTCAAAACAGAAGGCCAACAGCAGCGGTTATGTCCCGAGGTAAGGAGGGGACCTGGAGTGGTGAGTCAGGTCGTACGAGTTCCTGGAGGAGGTGCAAGTCAGAAGAAGCAGAAATTAGGACCCTGGGGTGTATTTCAGCCCACAAATATTTACCTGCCTCTTTTCTGGGGTAGGGCTGGGCTGAGTGGAGGAAGGGAGAGAACACATGGCAGTGTCTCTCCATGGCCACCAGATCTTTGTCTGCCTGCCTCAATCTCCGGTTCTAGCACTAGGGACCCATGCAGACGTCAACCCTGCTCTTTCTATCTCTGGCTCTCTTCGCAGCTTATGACAATGGTGATTCTTGGCATTTGCATAACATTTCACATTTGCTTTGAGGCTCACAATGACTTTAGGAGAAAAATGGCATTTTACAAACCAGAACACAGATTCAGAGAGGTTGTGACTTCCCCAGGGTCACACAGCTTGCTGCAGGCACAGCCAGGGTTAGGACCTGAGTGTGCTCACTCACAGCTTCTCCTACCATGGTTCACAGCGAACTGTCTGCAGGGCCGGTTTTGGGAAACCCTGGCACACAGCTCTCTTGCTCATTCACCCACTTCTTAGAGTCTCAGCCTCTCCATCAGGTGCATGGGCCCCCATAGCTCCCTGCCACCAACCCAGACAATCTTTCCCAGCTTGGCTCTGCCCTCTCCACAATGCTGCCTCTTTCTGGAAGAGCTTCTCCCCTATCAAATCATATTTGTTTTATTCTGGGTCAGGCACGGTGGCTCACACCTATAATCCCAGCACTTTGGGAGGCCAAGGCAGGAGGATCACTGGAGCCCAGGAGTTCAAGACCAGCCTGGGCAACATAGTGAGACCTTGTCTCTAAAAACAAAACAAAACAAAAACTGTATTTGTCCCATTCCGTACCTCACCATCCTGCTCTCTGCTCTTCAAGATGAAAACCAGCTATTTTTCTAAGTTTATCTATACCAGCGTGTTACCGCTAGGCATTACCAGCAACTCCCAACCTCCCAGCCTCCCCTCTCAGGTCATGTAACTGTGCTGTACCAGGGACCATTCCCAACACTGACAGTTGCAGCAGCGCTGGTGGTACCCAGCCAGATCCTCCACGGATGAGTAGGCCCAGCCCTGCCGGTGGGGTTTTGCTCACGGGCCCACTCTGGCAACAAGGTCTAGCTTCCTGAGTGTCCAGGAACTCTGGGCAAAAGTGCTGTCTTTGAGTACAGTCTTTGCCATCATTTGTACCCAAACTCAGAACCAAGATAACTTTCCCTTGGTGTCTATCTTGATAACACTCCCCCTAAAAGGAGAGCTTTCTTTCTTTGTTTAGTCCTCATCGCCCCTTAACTGTCCTTGCTGTTCAGGTGAAATCTCTGACAGCCAGGCCAGCCAAGCCCTCCCTTCTGCCTCCCTTCCCAGCGGTGTTCTGTCTCCAGTCCAGTTTGGGGGTCTGGTTCTCTTTTGTCCCATCCTTTGGTCATCTCTACACCACACTCCACCCCCATGTACACATAAAGACACTTTTGGAGTTACTGAGACTTGGAAGAAAGAGAGTTAGGATAGCCCAGAGATTAAGAGCCTGGGCTCAGAAGCTAGACTGCTAAAGGTTCAAAACTTAAAATTCTTAGCTCTGTGACCTCAGGCAGGTGACTCTTCACCTCTCTGTGCCAAGTTGTGTGCATCTATAAAATGGGGCTGAGAACAAAACCAAGGTGTTCAGATGGTTGAAACAAATGAGTGAATACCTGTGACATGCTTAAAACAAGGCATAGTACATTATAAGCACTCAGTGAATGTCAGCTGTTATGATTCAAATGACATGTTACTCCTCAGAAGGGATGTCACTCAGAGTGGCTGGAACCCAACAGGTTCCATGGAGGCACTGCCAGCCCAGAGAGCACATGTGACACTTTGGGATTTTAACTTATGCTCCAGGCTGGTTTGGGCTGGTCTAATTGGACATTCACCTCTCTCTGCCCATCAACACCCTTCTATCTCTGGTTGTCTCGGTAAATATGACCAAGTTCCAGTTACACACCAACCTGAATAGATATTTGCTCCAGTTACCTGTGGCTTCAAAACAAACTACCCTGATCATGGTGGGCTTAACACAAGCATTTTATTAACTTCCACAGTTCAGTGGTTGACTGAGTTCAGCTGGGTAGTTCTTCTACTGATGTCACTAGGGATCTCTCAAGGAGCTGCAGTCAGATGGCAGCTGGGGTTGGCATCCCTTGGAGCCTCAATTGGCACCCAGGGATAGCTAGACATCTCTTCCTCTCTGGGAACCCCTAAGAGTTTCCCTCTCTTCAAGGTCTCTCCACATTGTCTCTCCAGCAGGGTAGTCAAACTTTCCAATAGTGGCTCAGGTTCCTCAAAACAAAACAAAACAAAACAAAACAAAACAAAAAAATAGAAGCTTCCTGGCCTTCTTAAGGCATAGGCCTGGAACTGGCAACAGTGTTCCTTCTGCTGCTTCTATTGGTTTTGCAGTCACAGCACAGGTTCAGCTTCAGAAAGGAGAGGAAACACTCCACTTCTCAATGGGGAAAGTGACCAAGAATTTGTGGCCATCTTTAATCCATGCAACAATCACAAAAGAGAAGATTACAACAAAACTAATGCTGTTTTTTTTTTTATTTTATTTTAGAATTCCTTTTGGAGAGCAAAATAAAATTGATTTCTCTTCTTTCCTGAGATTCATCTCCAGTTGATAATGAAAATGTAACTTTCCATGAGCAACAGTGAATGATCACACATTCCTTCCTTCCATGACTATCAAGACCTACTATTTGCCAGGCACATGGGCTACAAAGATATGACCTTTGCTCTGTATTCAAAGGGTTCATAGTCTAATTTGGGGAGTCACAAGGGGAGGAGACCAACAGCATGCCATGTGACTAAGGCAGCCTGGGAAATAAAGAGATCATGACAGAGTTTGAAAACTACAAGAAACATTCATTGAGCATGTACTATGTGCTAAACCCTTTCTTTTCATAACTCATTTAATCTTCACAACAACCATGCAAGACAAATCTGTTGGCTGGGCACGGTGGCTCATGCCTGTAATCCCAGCACTTTGGGAGGCCGAGGCAGGCGGATCACGAGGTCAGGAGTTCAAGACCAGCCTGGCCAAGATGGTAAAAAATCATCTCTACTAAAACTACAAAAATTAGCCAGGCATGGTGGCATGTGCCTGTAATCCCAGCTACTTGGGAGGCTGAGGCAGGAGAATTGCTTGAACCCAGGAGGTGGAGGTTACAGTGAGCCAAGATCACACCACTGCACTCTAACCTGGTCAACAGAGCAAGACTCTGTCTCAAAAAAAAAAAAAAAAAAAAAAGGCAAATCTGTTCACCCTGCTTTTACAGATGAGGAAACTGAGGCTCAGAGAAGTGAGTGAGTTGGCTGAGGTCTCTCAGCTAGAAAATGGTGCAGCTACTGCTGAACCAGGTATACCTGGGTCCAAGACCTAGGTCCTTGGCCTGAATCACTGTAGAAGCCACAAATTGCACAGATGACAAGGAGCAGAGGCTATTTTCACACCTATGTCATATTCTGGCTTCTTCACGACTGGCCATGAAGTCTGCTCCCTAGAAAACAGGAAGAGAAATATGCATAAACCAGGGCAGCTCATTTCTGTCTTCCAGGTTCTGTCCTTCAGCCCTGAGACCCAGCTGGTCTCGTTTTCTTGGGCCAGGCGAGTGCCCTGGCCAATGTCTCTCAGTTCCATGTGTCCTGCTGAGTCTCCGCACCTGTTTGCCCTGCTTAGTCCTTTCAGCCACAGGGCCACTTGGACCAAACCACCTGTCCTCCACCCCAGCCAGCATCCCTGAAAGTGATTCCTAGCTGCCCAGACTTCTGCTTTACCCATTTTTATTCATTTTTATTGGGATATAATTTACATACCATAAACCCCACCATTTTAAAGTGTACAATTCTGTGGTTTTTGGTATATTCACAGAGTTGTGCAACCATCACCACCATCTAATTCCAGAACATCTTCCTTTCTTTCTTTTCTTTTTTTTTCTTCCTTCCTTCCTTCCCTCCTCCTTCCCTCCCTCCCTCCCTCCCTCCCTCCCTTCCTTCCTTCCTTCCTTCCTTCCTTCCTTTCCTTCCTTCCTTGTGGAGTTTTGCTCTTGTCACCCAGGCTGGAGTGCAGTGGCACAATCTCAGCTCACTGCAACCTCCGCCTCCCGGATTCAAGCGATTCTCCTGCCTCAGCCTCCCTAGTAGCTGGGATTACAGGCGCACACCACCATGCCTGATAATTTTTGTATTTTTAGTAGAGATGGGGTTTCACCACATTGGACAGGTTGGTCTCAGACTCCTGACCTCAGGTGATTGACCTCCCAAAGTGCTGGGATTACAGGCGTGATGAGCCATGGCGCCCAGCCTCCAGAACATTTTCATCCCCCACAAAGGAAATCCCAAACCCATAAGCAGTCACTCCCCATTCTCCCCTTCCCCTGGTCCCTGGCCACCACCAATCTGCTTTCTGTCTCTATAGATGCCTTCTGGACATTTCCTATAAATAGAATCGTACATGGTGTGGCCTTTTGTGTCTGGCTTCTTTCACTCAGCATCATGTTCTCAAGGTCCATCCATGTTGTACACTGCGTCAGCGCTTCATCCTTCTTACGGCTAAATAAGATCCTGTGTATGAACGTGCCACATTTTACTTGTCCGTTCATCTGTCAGTGGACACTTGCGTGGTTTCCACTTTTTGGCAGTTCTGAGTAGTGCTGCTCTAAGCATTCGTGTGCACATCCTGGTGGATATCGAATCTCTTCTCCATGTCTTAGTAACACATGTCACTTACTCCCCATTCTCTCATCCTTCTCTCTGCAGTATCCCACCCGCAGGACGCTCTGCTCCTCTGACCGGGGTTGTAAAAAGGGATGGATGGACCCACAGAGCAAAGGTACCTTCTGTTTCTTTTCCCGAGACCCTAGGGTTGGATGGTCAGGCCTCTTAGTGACATTTGTGATGCCCAGTTCAGGTCTTCAGCCTCTGCTCTCAGCTGTCCTCTTCCACCATCACCAAGCCAGAGGCGAGTCTGCCCATGCTTTGGCTCTGTCCCCAGCAGACCAGCTGCTGACTGTAAACATGACTCCAGTTTTCCAATGAGAGAAGCTCCTAAAAACCCAGCAGATTCAGGTTCTAATCAGTAGAAAAATCACATGGCCTATAGTATCATCTGAATATTCTAAACTTCCCCTGAATCTCCTCAAAGGTTGAGGACCATGAACTTATACCCCCAGGGAACCTGGCAGTAATACCCATATTCACCTGCAAAGTTTTTATTTTATTTTATTTTTTACTTTTCAAAAATTTTTTGTACTGTTTTATTTTACTTTTGATTTTATTTATATCTAAGAACAATGCTATGGTGATACCTGCAGAATTTCTTTATCTCATGTTTTAATTTAGAAAGGCACAGGGCACCGGGTGCAGAGGCTCGTGCCTGTAATCCCAGCACTTTGGGAGGGTGAGGCAGATGGATGCTTGAGGTCAGGGGTTCGAGACTAGCCTGGAAAACATGGTGAAACCGCATCTCTACTAAAAATACAAAAATTAGCCAGGCATGGTGGTGCATGGTTATAATCCCAGCTACTTGGGAGGCTGAGACATGAGAATCACTTGAACCTGGAAGGCGGAGGTTGCAGTGAGCCAAGATCGTGCCACTGCATTCCAGCATGGGTGACAAAACTAGACTCCGTAAAAAAAAAAAAAAAAAAAAAAACACAGGAAAATTTTAAAATACTGCAAAAAAAAAAAAAAAAAAAAATCAGTGGTTATAATGCAAACGCACACAAAAAGGCATATGCCCATTACTGCATTCTACTCCATACTATATGTGTATTCGAGTTGGTATAAAGATTATTTTAACATTTCTCACTATTTAATTAATTCTCCCTTGGAAACCGGTTAATCATCCTGACACTCCAGGAAGATGCGCCATGCTTAGTTCATGGCTTGGCGCATCTTGGACAGGCTGTGTACCCCTTGAGGGACTTGTGCCCTTTGGAGAGGCCATGTTCTAGTCCATTTATACTAAGTGAGAGCATACACCTGTTCTGCTCCCCTCGTGAGTAAAAAAAAGAGTTTCTTTACTCTTTTCTTGTAAAGAAACAAAAGAGCCAGCAGAATCCACAGTCTTTCTGTGTTCCGTCTGATCTCTATTATGTTTTGCTCGTTTGCCTTGCCTTGTGTTCGTTGTGGTTAGGACGGGCTTGACGGAAGCTGAAGCTGCATGGGTTGGAAAGCCTGGTCAAAGCCTAGTCTCTTGCCTGGATTGAGTTCATGATGTCCCTCCTGGAGAACTTCCTCTCCGCAGTTCTTTCACATCTGTGGTTCTACGATGCTTTGGCCCCTATAGGAATTCAGACCGGAAGGTGTGTAGTGTATGAAGGGAACCGGAAGACCTGTGAAGTCTCTGCCTGGTGCCCCATCGAGGCAGTGGGAGAGGCCCCCCGGTGAGTCGCATGGGGAGACAGACACAGTGGCCCTCAGCAGCGACCAGATGAGCCCTTGCCGAGGCTGCTTGGGCCTTCCCCTCTCAGCACAGCCCTGCAAAGTCCTGGGTCCTACTGGCTTGGGGACCCCTGCGCTCTAGATACACTGCTTGGCACAAACTAGTGTCTCTGGGAGGGCCCTGGTGGTTGGTAAACTATTGCAACAATTCTGTAGCAACTGGTAAATAGCTACTACCCTGAGCATCCTCGGGTGTCCCTGGCCCCCTTCCCTCCCCCAGATCTTCCAGGGTACCCCAGACCCCTCCTCTAGTGCCACAGCAGGGTCCCTTCTGACTTGTCAGTGTCCATACTGAGTGATTAAGGATAGGAAGGAAGGAGGAGATGGAAGGGAAGGATGAAGCAAGGAAAGAGAAGAGGAAGGGGAGGAAAAAGGAGAAGGGGGGAGAATAAAAGAGGGGAGGGAAAGGAAGTTTTCTCAAATTAAATGCTCACAATGACATACAGATTTGGTGGTCCCTTGTATTGATGCTTCGCTTCAATACACAAAATCATGATGTCAAATCTCAGAAGCCACAAGGGCTGATGTATTTCAGCAGAGAAAGAAAGACCTGGATTCAATTCCTAGCTCTAACACTTTTTGCTGTGTGTCCTTGGGCAAGTGGCTTAACCTCTCTGAGTTTCAGTGTCCTCACCTGTAAAAGCAAAATAATAATTTCACCAACCTCATAGGGCTGTTGTAAGGACTAAATGAGATGATACTTGTACAGTTATTGTAAGGTAAGCCCCATGCCTGGCTTACACACACACACAAAATCTACCCCTGGAGGTGTGGTGGTTCTAGACCAGCACTGTCCAGTAGAACTTTATGCAGTGTGGAAATGTTCTGTATCTGTGCTGTCCAATAGGGCAGCTACTAGGTACATGTGGCTATTGAGTACATGAAGTGTGACTACTGAATTTTTGAAAGATAGATAGATGATAGAGGATAGATAGATAGATAGATAGATAGATAGATAGATAGATAGACAATAGATAGATAGAGTCTTGCTATGTTGCCCAGGCTGGTTTTGAACTCCTGGGCTCAAGCGATCCTCCTTCTGCCTTGGCCTCCCAAAGTTTTGGGATTACAGGTGTGAGCCATTGCTCCCAGCCTGAGTTTTTCATTTAATTTAATTTTAAATCGCCACACATGTCTAGTGGCTACCATATTGGACAGCGCAGTTCTAGACCAACGTGATTCAGGATCATTCCCTCAGCATCGTGGAGCAAAGAGAAAATTGCCCCAAGCTGGCTCATAGAAGGCTCAGGCGAAGGTTTCCCAATGCCTGGACAGGGGGTGTGCTCAGCAGCATCACCCCTTATGGTTCTCAATCGCCAGTAGCTCCACTCAGGTTCATTTCTAGGTCAGGGGCATTTCTTTGTCACAGAAGGAATCATCCAGTTCTGGGAGATACAGCAGCCTCCACTCAGATAGTCCTTGGTTCAAGACAAGCGGCCCTTGACTGACTGTGGTTTCAGTTCCAGCTCCGCCATCAACTCACTCATTAAATAAACTGCATCTCCAGTGTGCCTGCCACTGGGCTGGATTTTGATGTGACCTGGGCAAGCAACTCCCTGAACTTCAGTTTCTCATATATTATATGAATTAGCTAAGATGGTTCATTTAATCATTCATTCAACACATCCATCACCATATAGTAGGTGTTAGATATTTATCTCATATGTAACTATGCATAAGAGACTTTGCCAAGGTTTAGGTAAAATACAAGTCCCAGATATGGAGCAAGTCCCAACCACTGTACATACCTGAATGTGTAATTATATCAGTGTGAGAGGTGCCACAGTAAATGCCACTGGGTCTTGTATTAGTCCATTCTCACACAAAGAACTACCTAGCCAGGTGCGGTGGCTCATACCTGTAATCCCAGCACTTTGGGAGGTTAAGGCAGGCGGATCACTTGAGGTCAGGAGTTCGATACCAGCCTGGCCAACATGGCGAAACCCTGTCTCTACTAAAACATACAGAAATTAGCCAGGTGTGGTGGCACACACCTGTAATCCTGGCTACTCGGGAGGCTGAGGCAGGAGAATCACTTGAACCCAGGAGGTGGAGGTTGCAGTGACCCGAGATGTGCCACTGCACTCCAGCCTGGGTGACAGAGTGAGACTCCATCTCAAAAAAAAAAAAAACTACCTTTTTTTTTCGGTAAGAGACCGAATACTTTATGAAAAAAAGAAGTTTAATTGACTCACAGTTCCACAGGCTTCACAGGAAGCCTCAGGAGATGCACAATCATGGCAGAAGGCAAAGGGGAAGCAAACACATCTTACCATGATGGAGCAGGAGGGGCTGCGGGGGATGTGCCGCGCACTTCAGATCGGATCTCGTGAGAGCCCACTCACTATCAGGAGAACAGCAAGGGGGAAGTCCGGCCCCATGATTCAGTCACCTCCCACCAGGCCCCTCCTCTGGCACATGGGGATTACAATTTGAGATGAGATTTGGGTGGGGACACAGAGAAAAACCATATCAGATCTCAAGAAGGAGAACTTCTTCTTGGAGGAGCTGGAGGGGCTTTGTGGAGAGTTTCAGAATGCTTTGCCCACTGGGTTTGCTGTATCCATTTCTCTTCACGCATCCCAAAGACCAAACCAAGAAACCAGAAACCTCTGGTCCCACTGGCCCATGGGCTCCCTCGGTCCCCACTGTCACTAATGGCCATTTTGCACGTCTCTCTCCCAGGCCTGCTCTCTTGAACAGTGCGGAAAACTTCACTGTGCTCATCAAAAACAATATCGACTTCCCCGGCCACAACTACACCACGTAAGTGCCCAGGCTGCCTCGCTGTCTTAGTTATCTACTGCTGTGTAATAAATTATCCCAAACCTCAGAAGCCTGAAACAAGAAATGCCTATTGTCTCCCATGGTTTCTGTGGGTCAGGAATCTGGGAATGACTTTGCTGTGTGGTTCTCGCTCAAGGTCTGTCAGGTTGTAGCCAAGCTGTCAACCAGGGCTGCAATCATTTCTAGGCTTGACTGGAGCTGGAGAACCCTTTTCCAAGCTCTCACACAGTTGCTGGTGGGAGGGCTCAGTTCCTCGCCCTAGGACCACTTGAGTATCCTTGGTATACGGCGGCTGGCTTCTCCCAGAGCAAGTGACCCAAGAGAGATAGAGCAAGCAACCGAGAGTATAACCGAGATGCAACCAAGAGCCTAACCAAGAAGCAACCAAGATTATAACCAAGATGGAAGCCACAGTCTTTGGGAGCAACACTTCTGCCATATGCCATTGGTGACACAGATCAACTCTGGTCCAGTGTGAGAGGCCACTGCCCAGGGGCCCCAGGAGGCAGGGATCGTTTGGGGCTTTCATGGAACCTCTCCACCACACTGGCTCACTCCTGGGAAAGAGACAGATCTTTTTCACTCGAGATGTTTGTTTGCTTTTAATTATGCACAGGAGAAACATCTTGCCTGGTTTAAACATCACTTGTACCTTCCACAAGACTCAGAATCCACAGTGTCCCATTTTCCGACTAGGAGACATCTTCCGAGAAACAGGCGATAATTTTTCAGATGTGGCAATTCAGGTTGGTGGTGCTTTGTACACTGGGATGTGGGGCTATGTGTCTGGGGATGGAGGATGTCAAACGGCCGAGAGGCCGGGCCACTGGGTCTTCATAATGTGGCTCACATTTACTGAGCATTTAGTAAATTCACCCACTGTGCTAAGGGCTTTACCTACGCTACCTCATCAAATCCCAAAACAATCTTATGAGCGAGAGCTACTTGGTGTATTCCTTTCCTATGGCTGCCGTAACAAATTACCAAAGCTTACCGGCTTAAAACAACACATATTTGCTTATGTTGCCAGAGATCAGAAGTTGGAGACGATTTTCCCTGAGCCAGGGCCATGCTCCCTCCGGGGCTTTAGGGGAGAATGCAGTTCCTCGGCTTTTCCACCTTCTGGAGCTGCATTCCTTGCATTTCTTCAAAGCCAGCAGCGTGGAATCTTGCCTCAGTGGCCACTTTCACTCCCTATCCTGTGTCCAATCTCTCTCTGCCTCTGTCTTATAAAGAGAGGGAGCATTTACAAGAGGGGGCATTTAAGGACCAGCTGGATAATCCAGGATAATCTCCCATCTCAAAATCCTTCATTTAGGATGGGCGCGGTGGCTCATGCCTGTAATCCCAGCACTTTGGGAGGCTGAAGTGGGCAGATCACCTGAGGTCTGGAGTTCAACACCAGCCTGGTCAACATGGTGAAACCCCATCTCTACTAAAGATACAAAAAAAAAAAAATAGCCAGGCATGGTGGTGGGCGCCTGTAAGCCCAGCTACTTGGGAGGTTGAGACAGGAGAATCACTTGAACCTGGCAGGTGGAGGTTGCAGTGAACTGAGATCATGCCGTTGCCCTCCAGCTTGGGTGACTAAAGCGAGACTCCTTCTCAAAAAAAAAAAAAAAAAAAAAAAAAAAAAAACCTTCATGTAATCGCATCTGCAAAGAGCTTTCCCTGGGGGAGTACTAGGAGGTAAAGCAGAAAATATATTTGATAGAGTGCCCTGAATTCCAGTCTAATAAATTTGGACTTGATCTTTAATGGGGGTGTGGGGGGCATTAAAGGTGTCTGAGTACAGGAGTGGTCTGTTGAAAGTTGTATTTTAGGACACTGAGTTTAACGGTGGTGTGTCCCAGACAGGGGTAGGGAGAGTGAGGAGATGCGTTTGTGGCCACCACATGCGAGTTAGATAGGGTTGTACACATGGTTCTTCAATCAGCATTTTTCCTCTAAAAATCTTAAGCAATCATGCCTATGCAGGGAGATGTCTGGTGGTTGCATAACTCACACCCAGCAGCCATAGAGATTGTCTCTTGTTGATCCTTCAGGGCGGAATAATGGGCATTGAGATCTACTGGGACTGCAACCTAGACCGTTGGTTCCATCACTGCCGTCCCAAATACAGTTTCCGTCGCCTTGACGACAAGACCACCAACGTGTCCTTGTACCCTGGCTACAACTTCAGGTAACTCCAAGGCTCCAGGTCAAACTCACCCAGTGGCTGAATCTCATTCCCAGCAATTGGTGAGACTAATTTTGGTTTCCAAGGCAACAAGATGAATGAAAAAAGACTTTCTCTAAGAACTAGGTGATAACTGAATTTTTTCCATATTTTTTTTAAAATTCTCAAAGAGATGCACACCGTTTATTTTTTATTTAGTTATTTTTTCGAAATGGAGTCTTGCTCTGTCACCCAGGCTGGAGTGCAATGGTGCCATCTCGGTCACTGCAAACTTCCACCTCCCAGGTTCAAGCGACTCTCCTGCATCAGCCTCCCAAGTAGCTAAGATTACAGGCGGATACACACTCTTTATAAAGCAAAACTACTGGGAAACAGAAAAGCATAGAGGGGGATCAAAATCACCCATAATTCCCCTACCCTGAAATAATCAATGATAACCCTAGGGGGAATTTTCCTCATCTGCACCAATTATTTCATACAGCTCCTATGCAATCATAGCATGCATACATATATATATACATGTATAGTGGCACTCTGTGGGGTTTTTCATACCCCAGTCACTCAAAATTCTTTGTAACCATCACATTAATGATCATAACATTCCATTTTGTAGGTGAACAAATAACAAAATAACAACTGCTACAATTCAGGGAGTGTTTTCTTTTCTTTTTTTGTTTTTTGTGTTTGTTGTTGTTTGTTTTTTTAGATGGAGTCACAATCTGTTTGCCCAGGCTGGAGTGCAGTAGCACCATCTCAGCTCACTGCAACCTCTGCCTCCTGGGTTCAAGCGATCCTCCCGCCTCCCAAGTATCTGGGGCCACAGGCATGTGCCACCACACCCAGCTAGTTTTTGTATATTCAGTAGAGACGGGGTTTCACTATGTTGGCCAGTCTGGTCTCGAACTCTTGACCTCAAGTGATCTGCCCACCTCGGCTTCCCAAAGTGCTAGGATTACAGGCATGAGCCACTGCGCCTGGCCCAAGGAGGGTTTTCCATATACCAAGCACTCCCTGTCACCATCCCTAAAATCTCCCAACAACCCTGGAAGAAAGATATTATTGTTTCTAGAAGATGATTTGCCCAAGACCCACAGCTGATAATACATGCTGCATAATTCTAACCCTCGTCACTCTGACCCCACACTCACACTCCATCCCTTCCTTCCCATCTCATGATTTTCTCACCCATGCCTCCATGATTGAATATTTAAGTTGCTTCCAGTTTTTCTATTACAAATAACCACAGTGTGCATCTTTGCACATAAACTTTTGTTTGAATTCCAGGTTACTGCCTTAGGATAAATTTCTAGACTTTTTAAATCAAAGGCTGTGAACATTTTATCATAATGCTTTCAGATTTTTTAAAATATCTATGGTTATAATGTTTTATTTTGTTTCTGAGACAGAGTCTCACTCTGTCACCCAGGTCGGAGTGGACTTGGTGCGATTATAGCTCACTGCAACCTCTGCCTCCCAGGCTCAAGCGATCCTCCCACCTCAGCCTCCTGAGTAGCTAAGATTACAGGTGCACGCCACCATGCCCAGCTAATTTTTAAAATTTTTTTGTGAGACGGAGTCTCATTATATTGCCCAGCCTGGTCTCAAACTCCTAGCTCAAGCAATCCACCTGCCTCGGCCTCCTAAAGTGTTAGGATTGCAGGTGTGAGCCACTGCGCCTGGTCTATACTTTTCATTTCTAGGATTTTTATTTGGTTCTTTTTCAAAGTCATCTATTATTGTTCCAGTGAGTCCCATTCTTACCTTAAGGATCCTACTACTTCTGTCCATTCTATTATATCATTCCTTTCATACCGACCTATTATCCAGAGTAACTTGGGTGGGAGTTCTCCTCGTGGGCTTTGAAATACTGTCTTCAGTAGAAAAGATCTTATGCAAAGTTCTACATGTGCTGTATGTTATGGAGGTATTCCTTATATATTACTCAAAGCAGCCTCATAAACTGGCAGGCAGCCCCTTAAATGTCTTTCGGTTTCTGGTTTTGTTTTGTTTTTTGGCCTGCATGATGTTTTAAAACTTGAGACAGGCCAGGTACAGTGGCTCATGCCTGTAATCCCAGCACTTTGGGAGGCCAAGGTGGGAGGATCACTTGAACCCAGGAATTTGAGGCTAGCCTGGGCAACATAGGGAGACCCCATCTCTACAAATAATTTTTAAAACATCAGCCAGGTGTGGGCACATGCACCTCTGGTCCCAGCTACTCAGGAGGCTGAGGTGGGAGGATTGTTTGTACCTGGGAGGTTGAGGCTGCAGTGAGCTGTGGTTGTGCCATTGCACTCCAGCCCGGGTGACACAGTAAGACCCTGTCTCAAAAATAAATAAATAAATAAATAATAAAATTTGAGACATTCTATGTAAAACCTTGGACTTCCTGCTTTTCTTGAAAAATTAAACTATTTGATTAAAAAAAATTAAACTATTTGACACCCCAAGGTCCATATCTTACATGGTGGCCGTGGGCTGGAGCTGAGTATCAGTGGTCCTATTTAGAAAGGGTCTGGGCTTTCTGGTTCATCACTGTCACTGCCACTCCTCAGTGCTTATACCTGGCCCGCATCCTCATTTCTGTCATCTGCCTGGCCCCTGTAGGCATTTGAGTTTGAAACCCTTGACGTAAAGGTGGGCTGATGCTTTTTGCTTCCTTTGGGTCAATGGAATTTCATCCAGGGCACTGAAACCAGCTCCCAGTTGAGATAACTTTTTGATCATCCCCTGCCGCTCTGCTGAATAGGCCCATGGCCATTAGTAAGAAGAGAGGACAGGATGAGTGGTCCCCTGACTGCCCTTCCAGGGTATTTTTTTTAGCTGTCAGCAGAAGCATGCGGGGCAGTGTACAATCAGGTGTCAGCAAACGTCCTTCCAGTGGCTGAGTTGAGCCCAAGAACATCCGCTCCCGAAGAGATCTGAGCCCTCTGAATGCCTGAGCCAGTTATGATGTTAATATTCTTTTAGAACAAAGTGGTAGAGCATTTCTTGTCTGGAATGAGCACCAGAAGAAATCTTTGGCCAAAAACAAATTGTTGAGGGCCAGGAGCGGTGGCTTATGCCTGTAATCCCAACACTGTGGGAGGCCGAAGCTGAAGGATTACCTGAGGTCAGGAGTTCGAGACCAGCCTGGCCAACATGGCGAAACCCTGTCTCTCCTAAAAATACAAAAATTAGCTGGACGTGGTGACAGGTGCCTATCATACAGCTACGTGGGAGGCTGAGGCAGGGAGAACTGCTTGAACCTGGAAGGTGGAGGTTGCAGTGAGCCGGGGTCATGCCACTTCACTCCAGCCTGGGTGACAAAGCAAGACTCTGTCTCAAAAAAAAAACTTAAATAAATAAATAAATAAATAAATAAATCGTTGAGGTCTGATGAGTAAGTGGACAAGTTATTTTCCAGCAGACACACAAGAGAAGGAAATTACAGGTTATAGGAGGTATTTCAGAAAATATAACTTTCTAAAACATAGGAAGTTGAAGAAGTTGATCACATTACAGAATTCTGTCCCTTACAAAACGATCCGTGCTGAAATGTCCTTACTCAGTGAATAGGTGATTCCGCTCATGCACGACCTGTGTGAAGTGGATCAGGCCACATAGAATGCACGACGCGCTTCTCAGGCCCAGCAGGAGTACGTGTCTGTGTTAATTTCCTGTGGCTGCTATGACTAATTGCCACAAGTGTGGCAGCTTCAAACAACAGAAATTAATCCTCTTCTAGTTCTGGAAGCCAGAAGTTTGGAATCAAGATGTCAGCAGGGCCACACTTGCTCTGATGCTCTATGGGAGGGTCCTCTCTTGCCTCTTCGAGCGTCTGGTGGCTCCAGGCATTTCATAACTTTATGGCGGCGTCACTCAAATCTCTGCCTCCATCCTCACAGGGCCTTCTCCCCTGTGTCTCGATGTCTTCAATTTCTCTCTCTCTCTCTTTTTTTTTTGTTTTTTGTTTTTTGTTTTTTGAGACAGGGTTTCACTCCAGTCTCCTAGACTGAAATGCGATGGCATAATTTCAGCTCACTGTAACCTCTGCCTCCTGGGCTCAAGCAATTTGATCTCTCCTTTATCTTATAAAGATACTAGTCATTGGATTTGGGGCTTACCCTAAATCCAGGATAATCTCATCTTGAGATGTTTAACTTAATTATATCTATCTGCAAACACTGTATTTCTACATAAGGTCATATCACAGCCACTAGGGATTAGATACTTGAACATATCTTATTTAGGGGGCTCAACCCATTCCAGTGTGCAAAAAACATTCTTCTTCAAGGCCCGATGTTTCTCAGGGCATTGCCCACTGACTACCTGCATCAGAATAATTACTTGGTACCTTTACTGGAAATATAGACTCCTAGAAACATCTCAGGGCTTCTGCAACCACTCTTTGGGGGAGGGGCCTAGGAGTCTGCCTTTGAACACACTCACCCCAAGTGATCCTTTTTTTTTTTTTTTTTTTTTTGAGACAGAGTCTTGCTCTGTCACCCAGGCTGGAGTGTAGTGGCACGATCTTGGCTCACTGCAAGCTCCGCCTCCCGGGTTCACACCATTCTCCTGCCTCAGCCTCCCCAGTAGCTGGGACTACAGGCGCCTACCACCATGTCCGGCTAATTTTTTGTATTTTTAGTAGAGATGGGGTTTCACCATGTTAGCCAGGATGGTCTCGATCTGCTGACCTTGTGATCACCTGCCTCGGCCTCCCAAAGTGCCGGGATTACAGGTGTGAGCCACTGCGCCTGGCCATCACCCCAAGTGATTCTTGCCTTCAGTTTAAGAGCCACCATAACAAGACACTGGAAGCAGAAATTCACACGCTTACTACACAATGTTAACCTTCCCAGGCAAACCAACTCACATAGGGAGATAATGCCAAGCCCAGGGCAGGCAGTGGCGATGCATGCTTGCTTGTGTATTAAAAAACAAATCACTGGCTGGGCACGTTGGCTCATGCCTATAATCCCAACACTTTGGGAGGCTGAGATGGGTACATCACTTGAGCTCAGGAGTTCAAACCAGCCTGGGCAACACAGTGAGACCCTCATCTCTATAACAATTTTAAAAAATTAGTCAGGTGTAATGGTTTGCACCTATAGTCCCAGCTACCCGGAGGCTGAGGTGGGAGTGTGACTTGAACGCCAGAGGCGGAGGCTGCAGTGAGCTGTGTTCGAGCCACTGCACTCCAGCCTGGGCGACAGAGCCAGATCCTGTCTCAGTAAACAAAAACAACAACAAGAACAACAACAAAGATAAATCACTCAATATAGCATCAGGAGAAAAAGCTCTCTTGAAATAGTCACATGCAAAGAAATTGAATTCCCTCCAGTCAGAAAGAGGCACTAAAGTGCCTGAGAATATCTGATCAATTTCAATGTCAGATTTTGAGAGGTTTTTTAAAAAGTTTCAGATGTTTCTTACTATTTTTTGGCAGAACATCTGTCATCTGCTTTCTTCTCTCCCCACATCTTGTAACTAGATGGTGAATTAATAACTCAGAAAAAATATATATGTATATGTAACCTTATCTAAAAGCAATCATCAAAATGTGAGAAGAAGGGGCAGATTTAAAAGTTTTATGAAGCATTCGTTTTAAGCCTCCTTAATTATTCTTGAAAAACAAAACACACCACTTTTCCTGACTGCAGCACTGGGGAGGGTTGCATATTACGGGTGACTGATGATTTGTGCCTGGGGCTTAATTTTTAAAGTTAGCACTGGGTGATTACAAAGAAAAGTCAAAGCCCCTGAAAAAAAAATTTTTTTTTTTTTTTTTTTTTGAGATGGGGTCTCACTCTATCACCCAGGCCGGAGTGCAGTGGTGTGATCTTGGCTCACTGCAACCTCTGCCTCCTGGGTTCAAGTGATACTCCTGCCTCAGCTTCCCGAGTAGCTGGGATTACAGACGTCTGCCACCATACCCAGCTAATTTTTGTATTTTTAGTAGAGACGGGATTTCACCATGTTGGCCAGGCTGGTCTCAAACTCCTGACCTGAGGTGATCTGCCTACCTTGGCCTCCCAAAGTGCTAGGATTACAGGCGTTAGCCACTGCACCTGGCCAAGAAGAATTTATTACATACTTTTCCCAAGAGATAGGGCCACACCACATGATGCCAGGCCACACCAGGCCATGCCACGCTAGACAGGGCCACAGGAGGAAGTACCAGATTCGGTCAAGAGGCAGAATAAAGGGGAAAGAATGGTCCAGAGCTTTATTGTGTTTCCCAATGGAAGGGCAAGGCAGGACTGGGGAAACAGCTTGGGGTGAACTACTTTGAATAATGCCAGTGGGTTCTGAGTTACAGGAATGGTCTCTAAATGTCTGGCCCTCACCCTACCTGTCCCTAAGGAGAAATACTGGAGAGTTAGAAAAGGAAGTGATTGAGGGATTGGTTGGAGGGTTTGTAATATGATTTTCACACCCTCACAAAAGCTGGATTGCAGGGGAGATGTAAACAACTTCAGCCTTGGGAGGCCAAGATGAAAGGATGGCTTGAAGCCAGGAGTTCAAGGCTGCAACAAGCTATGAGCACACCACTGCACTCCAGCCTGGTTGAAAGAATGAGATCCTGACTGTACAAAACATTTTTGAAAAAAATTTTTTTTCTTTTTTCTTTTTTCTTTTTTTTTTTTTGAGACAGTCTTGTTCTGTCACCCAGGCTAGAGTGCAGTGGTACAATCCTGGCTCACTGCAACCTCCGTCTCCTGGGTTCAAGTGATTCTTGTGCCTCAGCATCCTGAGTAGCTGGGATTACAGGCATGTGCCACCATGCCTGGCTAATTTTGTATTTTAGTAGAGATGGGGTTTCACCATGATGTCCAGGCTGGTCTCAAACTCCTGACCTCAAGTGATCCACCTGCCTCGGCCTCCCAAAGTGCTGGGATTATAGATGTAAGCCACCGTGCCCAGTTGAAAATTTTAAAAATAAAAATTATCCACGTGTGATGGTGCACACTTGTAGTCCCACCCAGCCACTTGGGAGGCTGAAGTGGGAGTATCACTTGGGCCCAGGAGGTGGAGGCTGCAGTGAGCTCTGATCATCTGATCATGCCAGTGCTCTCCAACCTGGGTGACAGAACAAGACCCCACCTCAAAACAAACAAACAAAACAAAAAACACAACTTCAGCCTTTAGTTTGGCCCTGTGATTAATGATTGCCAAATAGACATATACAGAATCTAAGAAAATACAGTTTGCTGAGGTGTGCCTGTCCCCAGTCCAGTAATCAGTATCTAAGATTTACCACCATCCACTCCTGCTTTGTTCTAGATGCCAAATCTCTTCTTCCCCCTTAAGGAATAGTCATATTGCTTGAAGCTATTTTTTTTTTAATTTATCTGCTTGTTGTTAATCCTGTATTGTTTTAAAATGCATTTTTTTTTTTTTTTTTTTGAGACGGAGTTTCGCACTGCTACCCAGGCTGGGGTGCTGTGGCCGGATCTCAGCTCACTGCAAGCTCCGCCTCCCGGGTTCACGCCATTCTCCTGCCTCAGCCTCCCGAGTAGCTGGGACTACAGGCGCCCGCCACCTCGCCAGGCTAATTTTCTTGTACTTTTAGTAGAGACGGGGTTTCACCGTGTTAGCCAGGATGGTCTCGATCTCCTGACCTCGTGATCCGCCCGTCTCGGCCTCCCAAAGTGCTGGGATTACAGGCTTGAGCCACCGCGCCTGGCCTAAAATGCATTTTAATCTTAAGCGACAAGCTGATTTTCCGTCACTCTGAGATGATGCAAGTACAGGTGGTGACACGGGGAGGGGGATGCTCTTTGGTTGCAGGTGGTTGGAGAGAGTCACCCAGGGCTTTGGATTGTGTTCCTTCCCCTGCCACCTGTCACAGAGCCAGGGGACAGACCAGGAGGACTAGATGGGCCACTGTTTTGGCTTTTCCTTCCATAAAATACTAGCATTTTTTGCCAGATGCAGTGGCTTATGCCTGTAACCCCAACACTTTGGGAACCTGAGGCAGGCAAATCACTTGAGCTCAGGAGTTTGAGACCAGCCTGGGCAACACGGCAAAAGCCCATCTCTACAAAAAATACAAAAAATTAGCTGAGCATGGTGGTGCATGCCTGTAGTCCCACCTGGCTGGGAGACTGAGGTGGGAGAATCTCCTGAGCCTAGGAAGTCAAGGCTGCAGTGAGCAGTAATCCTGCTGCTACACTCCAGCCTGGGCAACAGAGTGAGACCCTGTCTCAAAAAAAACCCCAAAAGCCCAACACCTTCAAAGAGATCTTATAAATACAGATCCTTTTCTTCCTACAGATATGCCAAGTACTACAAGGAAAACAATGTTGAGAAACGGACTCTGATAAAAGTCTTCGGGATCCGTTTTGACATCCTGGTTTTTGGTACTGTAAGTCTCCTTTCCCAGCTCCGGGCACCGGCATCCTATGACTGTGTCCTAATTACTGCTGTGGGGCCTCCATGGAGGGAAGGGTTTTGGTCACAGCCATTAGCTAGCACTGGGCATTTTGCACATGGCATAAAAGAGGAAGAAGATGTCCTCGGGGTGCTGTCCCTGAATGAGTCATCTGACGAGTACAGGAGTGGGCCTGGAAAGCAATTCTAACATTTGGCTTTAAAAATACTCTGATACTTAACAAGAGAGAGAAAGAAATCTCCTGTAAAATAGTTTCTAAGTAACAGAATCCAATTCAAATTGGCTTAAGGGGAAAAAAAAAAAAACACTTTCAGTGGGCTTTTTTGGGTTCACATAACTGAAAAAATTCCAGGGGTTATTTTTAAGCTACAAGCATGGTTGGATCCAGGTGTTAAAACAACATCATCATCATCAAGAACTTGCCACCCTCTGTGTCTTGTATACATCCTCCTCGGTCTTGGTATCATCCCCAGACCAGCCATCTCTCTATGAAGGTATCAAGCAGCACCTTCGATTTGACTGGTTTAGCAACCTCAGTGAAAAGAAAATGCCTCTTTGCCAGAAGGTTCAGCAAAGGTCTCAGACAAATGTCATTGGCTCTGATTGGCCCACCATGGATGACATGCCCACCACTGAACTAATCACTATGACCAGGGTCATGCCATACTCCCAATGGCTGGTCTCGAACCAACCCTAACCCAGCCCAGGAGCCAGCAGAGAGGCCAACACCCCAGCCCCTTTAACACACACACACACACACACCACACGGACTGAAAAGAAAATTGGAGTGTTCCCCTCTGAAGATAGAAGGAAAAGATGCCAGGTATGCAAAAATCAACATATCCCATGACATGGTGTCCAAGAGCATGTTATCTGTGTAAGATGGTGATAAGCAGGACGAGAAGCAATGAGATATAGCTGAAAGAATGCAAAGACCACTGGGAATAAAAACCACGAGGCTGCGCCAGGCACAGTGGCTCATGCCTGTAATCCAAGCTCTTTGGGAGGCTGAGGTGGGTGGATCACGAGGTCAGGAGTTCAAGATCAGCCTGGCCAACATGGTGAAACCCTGTCTCTACTAAAATGCAAAAAATTAGGTGGGCGTGGTGGTGGGTGCCTGTAATCCCAGCTACTTGGGAGGCTGAGGCAGGAGAATCACTTGAATCCAGGAGGTGGAGCTTGCAGTGAGCTGAGATCACGCCACTGCACTCCAGCCAGGGCAATAGTGTAAGACTCTGTCTCAAAAAAAAAAAAAAAAAAAAAA
>NW_016805299.1:1460931-1462848 GCF_001698545.2 Rhinopithecus bieti | reverse complement strand
CAAAGACCACTGGGAATAAAAACCACGAGGCTGCGCCAGGCACAGTGGCTCATGCCTGTAATCCAAGCTCTTTGGGAGGCTGAGGTGGGTGGATCACGAGGTCAGGAGTTCAAGATCAGCCTGGCCAACATGGTGAAACCCTGTCTCTACTAAAAATGCAAAAAATTAGGTGGGCGTGGTGGTGGGTGCCTGTAATCCCAGCTACTTGGGAGGCTGAGGCAGGAGAATCACTTGAATCCAGGAGGTGGAGCTTGCAGTGAGCTGAGATCACGCCACTGCACTCCAGCCAGGGCAATAGTGTAAGACTCTGTCTCAAAAAAAAAAAAAAAAAAAAAAAAAAAAAAAAAAAAAAAACACCATGAGGCCACCCAGACATTCCTTCCCTCTGCTTCTGAAGTAATGTCAAACCTTTGGGAGAAGAAGCTTGTCTGAAACCCTCACCTTGTATGAATAAATGACAGCCCTTTGGTGGGTCTCCCCTTAATGTGTGGGCCCCAGTGCTTCTTCATGTAAACCCTTTATGGGTCTAAGCACACCCTGCACGGCTGAAGCAGGATGCCCGAGAATCAGTTTCAGTCTGCGTAGTCTCTGCCTCGGCCAACACTTGAATGCATCTATCCAAGTCACAGTAGGAGGCTCCGCTCCCTGATAGAACCAACCATTGCACGCTGAAACAAAACAGCGCTGCTCTGAATTTCACCTGAGTAAACTCCCACTCTGTTTTTAGGGAGGAAAATTTGACATTATCCAGCTGGTTGTGTACGTCGGCTCAACCCTCTCCTACTTCGGTCTGGTAAGAGATTCTCTTTTCCGCGCATTAGGAAAATGGTTTGGAGAGGGAAGTTACTAACGTGGCACTTGTCTGCATTTTCCACAGGCCACCGTGTTCATTGACTTCCTCATCAACACTTACTCCAGTAACTACTGTCGCTCCCATATTTATCCCTGGTGCAAGTGCTGTCAGCCCTGTGTGGTCAACGAATACTACTACAGGAAGAAGTGCGAGTCCATTGTGGAGCCAAAGCCGGTGAGGCCGCTGTGTTCATAGGACACCAAAACATGGAGAGATTCCGTGAAATCACTGAGCAATGCACAAAAGTTAGGCCCAGATCACAGGCTTCCTCCTGTAGTGGATACGTCTCTGGGCTCTACCCCGATCAACCAACTCTCAGATAAATTCTTGGGTCTTAGAGAAGAATAGAAACAAAAAATGGAGGGGCAAGATAGAGGGAAGGCAATTTTTTATGTCCAGGACTTGCCAATTTTGTCATTTATTTATTTATTTATTTTCAGATGGAGTCTTGCTCTATCACCCAGGCTGGAGCGTCTCCCAGGTTTAAGTGATTCTCCTGCCTCAACCTCCCACGTAGCTGGGACCACAAGTACACACCACCACACCCAGCTAATTTTTATATTTTTAGTAGAGCCGGTGTTTAGCTATGTTGGCCAGGCTGGTCTCAAACTCCTGACTTCAAATGATCCACCCACTCTGCCAGCCACAGTGCTGAGATTACAAGTGTAAGCCACTGAGCCCAGTCTGTTTTGTCATTTATTAAATTGGTATAGCCAAAAAAAAAAAAGAAAAGAATAACGACTTTAGAGAACAATTTGGCAGTGACTAATGTTTAAATGGGACATACTTTACAGCCTGGCATTTTCAGTTCTCCACACCTGCCCTAGAAAAATACTCACATGAGTACCCAAGCAATACACGAGTGCAAGATGTTCAAAGCAGGATTGTTTATTAAATTATCAATCATATATGATTATTAACAGTGAAGAAATAGTATCTAACCAAATATCCAACAGGTGAATGGTGAAAGAAACTATGGTAAATCCATAGAAAGGAATACCAGTCACCAGTTTAAAAAAATGAGATCGATAATAATAATGGCAAAACTTACACAGCACTTCTTT
>NW_016805299.1:1435009-1460780 GCF_001698545.2 Rhinopithecus bieti | reverse complement strand
GTGATGTTCCCCTTCCCGAGTCCAAGTGATCTCATTGTTCAGTTCCCACCTATGAGTGAGAACATGCGGTGTTTGGTTTTCTGTTCTTGTGATAGTTTGCTAAGAATGATGGTTTCCAGCTGCATCCATGTCCCTACAAAGGATGCAAACTCATCCTTTTTTATGGCTGCATAGTATTCCATGGTGTATATGTGCCATACACAGCACTTCTAAACGCTTTATACATTAACTCACTGAATCTTCACAACAACCTGATGTAGACAGATGCTACTATTATCTCTTTCTATAGATGAGGAAATTGAGCCACAGGAAGGTTAAATAATTGGCCCAAGGCTGGGCACAGTGGCTCATGCCTGTAATCCCAACACTTTGGGAGGCTGAGGCAGGCAGATCACTTGAGGTCAACAGTTTGAGACCAGCCTCGCCAACATGGTGAAACCCCATCTCTACTAAAAATACAAAAATTAGCCAGGTGTGGTGGTGCATGCCTGAAGTCTCAGCTGCTTGGGAGGCTGAAGCAGGAGAATTGCTTGAACCTGGTTGGCAGAGGTTGCAGTGAGCCGAGATTATGCCACTGCACTCCAGCCTGGGTGACAGAGGGAAACTCTGTCACAAAAAAAAAAAAAAAAAAAAAAAAAAAAATTATAGGGCTTGACAAGAGCAGATCTCCAAGACACTTGTTAAAAGAAAAAAAAAGCAAACTGTAGAACAACATATATTATATGATATATAGGATAAAAAAAACCACTAGACTCAGAAGCTAATCTATATATTTTCTGCATGTATATTCCATATATACAGAAGTGTACACACACATACATATACATATGTGTGGCTGTATATATGTACACAAAATTGTACCAGTGGCTGCTTCTGGAAAGGACCTTAGGTGGGAGAGTAGTCAAAGAGATTTCAGCGTCATCTGTATTGTTTCGATTTGATTAATTTGGACTTTATTAAGCAGGTCCTCTGCATTCAACTCCATGATTTTCCCCAAAGAGAAATCTCTGGTACCTAAAAACAAAGGTGATTGGCTGGACGCGGTGGTTCACGCCTGTAATCCCAGCACTTTGGGAGGCCAAGGTGGGCGGATCACATGAGGTCAGGAGTTCAAAACCAGCCTGGCCAACATGGAGAAACCCCGTCTCTACTAAAAATACAAAAAATTAGTGGGGTGTGGTGGCGCATGCCTGTAATCCCAGCTTCTCCAGAGGCTGAGGCAGGAGAATCACTTGAACCCAGGAGGTGGAGGTTGCGGTGAGTCAGGATCGCGCCATTGCACTCCAGCCTGGGCAACGAGAGCGAAACTCCGTCTCAAAAAAAAAAGACAATTTCTTTGTCTTTCCCTCATCCAGGAACATGATTGTCCTGTTCCAGCAGCTGAATGCACAATTCACTGTCCATTGTATATGCATTCACAATTTGAAATAAAAGTTCATCTTTGCAGCTAAAACTAATCACTACTTCATGGCCCAAGATGAGATGAAATTTAACAAACATATAAATAATTTAAGTTGCAATAGTACAACTTTCTGGAGATACTGAATCTAGAGTTACTGAAATTGAGATAATACCACATAGAAATTGTACGCGGCAATTGGGGGATCCAATGTAAAAACATTAAGCAGTAAGCTGTGGCTGTGTTGAATTTACAAATTAAGATGCATGGGGTTCTGCCCAGCGCGGTGGCTCATGCCTGTAATTCCAGCACTTTGGGAGGCCAAGGTGGGGGGATCACCTGAGGTCGGGAGTTCAAGACCAGCCTGACCAACATGGAGAAACCCCATCTCTACTAAAAATACAAAATTAACTGGGCATGGAGGTGCATGCCTGTAATCCCAGCTACTTAGGAGGCTGAGGCAGGAGAATCACTTGAACCCGGGAGGCGGAGGTTGCAGTGAGCCAAGATTGCGCCACTGCACTCCAGCCTGGGCAACAAGAGCGAACTCCGTTTCAAAAAAAGAAAAAAAAAAAGCATGGGGTTCCATTTCTGATTTACCTTTAGACTCAGAAATCATTTATTCTTGGTCAATGAGAGTTTTGAGCCAGTTTGTTCAATAGTCTATCGTTTGGCAAATAGGAATTACAATTGCCTTTAAATAGGCAATTCTTGGTAATTCTGTACAAAAAATGGGTAAACTTTTAAACCGTCTTTTCCTAGACATTAAAGTATGTGTCCTTTGTGGATGAATCCCACATTAGGATGGTGAACCAGAAGCTACTAGGGAGAAGTCTGCAAGATGTCAAGGGCCAAGAAGTCCCAGTAAGTTAAATAATTTTGTCTTTATTTTTTAAAGAAAATTTACTATTAAATATAAACACATCTAGAAACTTATACAAATCAAAACTGATGGATTTTAACAAAGTAAACATACTCATGTAACCGGCACTCAGATTAAACAACTGAAAATTACTAGCAGGAGTCCCTTTTATGCCCCCCTCCAATCACTACCCTCTCTTTCTCTTTTTTTAATTTTTAAAATTTGGCCGGGCATGGTGGCTCACACCTGCAATCCCAGCACTTTGGGAAGCCGAGGCAGGTGGATCACCTGAGGTCAGGAGTTCAAGACCAACCTGGCCAACATGGTGAAACCCCGTCTCTACTAAAAATAAAAAAATCAGCCAGGTGGTGTGGTGGCATACATGTAATCCCAGCTACTCAGGAGGCTGAGGCAGGAGAATCGCTTGAACCCAGGAGGTGGAGTTTGCAGTGAGCCAAGATTGTGCCATTGCACTCCAGCCTGGGTGACACAGCAAGACTCCATCTCAAAAAAAAAGAGAAAAAAATGTATATTTTTAAATTCAAACAAGGTCTCACTATGTTGCCCAGGATGGTCTCAAGCAGTCCTCCCGCCTCGGCTCTACCAAGTCCACCCAACTGCCCTCTCTTAAAAGTAGTCATTATCCTGTATCCAAAGATTAATTTTACTTCTGCCAGAAGTTTCTAAAAGTTGAATCATGTAGTGTGTAAGCGGTATATACTCGGTTGAGTGTCTGGCTTCCTTTACTCGACATTATTTTTGCGAGAATCGTTCATGACGCTGTGTATAGCTCATTCCCATTGTATAATTCCGTTTTATAAGCATCCAACTTAGCCATCCTACTGTTAATGGACATTTGGGTAGTGTCCAGTTTGGGGCTAATGCCAATAACGCTGCTATGCTCAACATACGGTACTCTACTGGTCAGTTACCTAAGAGTGGAATTGCTGAGTCATAAGGCAGACATATATTCAGTTTTAGGAGATACTAACAAACAGTGCTACAAAATGGTTGTTGTCATTCACACTCTCCCCAACAGTTCTGGCTGCTGGGCATCTTCAGTTTCCTAGGGCTGAATTACCACAAACTAAGCGGTGTAAAACAACAGAAATGGCTGGTGGCTCACGCCTATAATTCCAGCACTTTGGGAGGCCGAGGCAGGCAGATCACCTGAGGTCAGGAGTTTGAGACCAGCCTGACCAACATGGAGAAACCCCATCTCTACTAAAAATACCAAAATTAGCCAGGCATGGTAGCGCATGCCTGTAATCCCAGCTGCTCGGGAGGCTGAGGCAGGAAAATTGCTTGAACCCGGGAGGCAGATGTTGCAGTGAGCTGAGATCGCGCCACTGCACTCCAGCCTAGGCAACAAGAGCAAAACTCCGTCTCAAAAACAACACCACCACCAACGGAGACATATTCTGTCACAGTTCTGGAGCCTGGAAGTCTGAAATTAACGTGTTGGTAGGGCCCTCTCTATCTGAAGGCTCTAGGGAGGAATCTTTCCTTGCCTCTTCCTGGCATCTAATGTCTTATGACATTGACCAGGACCTCCAGTACAATACTGAACAGAAATGGTGACAGCAGCCATCTCTGCCTCATTCCCTATCTTAGGGAGAAAGGCTTTTATACTTCGCTATTCATTATACTATTTGCAGTAAGTTTTTGTTTGTTTGTTTGTTTGTTTTGAGATGCAGTCTCACTCTGACGCCCAGGCTGGAGTGCAGTAGTGCAATCTTGGCTCACCACGACCTCTGCCTCCTAGGTTCAAGCAATCCTCCTGCCTCAGCCTCCCAAGTAGCTGAGACTACAGGTGTGCACTACCATGCCTGGCTAATTTTTGTGTTTTTAGTAGAGACAGGGTTTTGCCATGTTGGCCAGGCTCGTCTCCAACTCCTGACCACAGGCGATCTGCCCACCTCAGCCTCCCAAAGTGCTGGGATTACAGGAGTGAGCCACTGCATCCAGCCTGCAGTATGTTTTTCAGAATGTGCTATTAGGTAAGAAAATTCCCTTCTGTTTCTAGTTTGCTAAGCACTTTTACCATTAATAGATATTGATTTCTGAAATAATGTCTTTTTTGTTTTCTGGCCGGGTGCAGTGGCTCATGCCTGCAATCCCAGCACTTTGAGAGGCCTAGGTGGGCAGATCACCTGAGGTCATGAGCTCAAGAACAGCCTGGCCAACATGGCGAAACCCTGTCTCTGTTAAAAGTACAAAAATTAGCCGGGCATGGTGGTGCACACCTGTAATCCCAGCTACTCAGGACTGAGGTGGGAGAATTGATTGAACCTGTGAGGTGGAGGCTGCAGTTAGCTGAGATCATGCCACTGCACTCTAGCCTGGGCAACAGAACAAGACTCCATCTCAAAAAAAAAAAAAGTTTTTTTCTGCTCCTTTTGAAATATCAATGAGTTTTCTTCTTTTTTTCTGTTAGGTGGTGAATTGCACTGATTGATTTTCAAACATTAAGCCAACCTTGCATTCCTGAAGTAAACTCAATTTGAATGTGTTGTACTATTCTTTATATTTATTGCTGAATTCCATTCACTAATATTTAGGATTTTTACATCTCTTCTTGAGACTGACCAAAGTGTTTCCATTCTTGTAATATTCTTATTGGATTTGTGTATGAAGTGAACTACGGTCATGTGTCACTTAATGATGGGGATATGTTCTGAAAAATGCATCAGTAGGTGATTCTGTGGTTGTTTGAATATCATAGACTCTATTTACACAAACCGAAATGGAATCGCCTATTATACACTTAGGTTACATGGTGTAGTCTACTGCTCCTAGGCTGCAAACCTGTACAGCATGTTACTGTACTGAATACTGTAAGCAACTGTAACAGAATGGTAAGATTTGTGTATCTATATATAGAAAAGGTACAGTGAAAATATGATATATAAAGCTAAAAAATGGTACATCTACATAGGGCACTTACCATGAATGGAGCTTGTAGGACTGAAAGTTGCTCTGGGTGAGTCGGTCAGTGAGTGAGTGGTGAGTGAATGTGAAAGCCTAGGTTGTTACTGTGCACTACAGTAGACTTCATAAACACTGTATGCTTAGGCTACACTAAATTTATTTCAAAACATTTCTCTTTCTTCAATAAAGTAATCTTAGCTTACTGTGACTTTTTTACTTTATAAATTTTTAAATTTTTTAAACTTTGTACAGTGGTATAAAAATACTTTCTTTCGGCCGGGCGTGGTGGCTCAAGCCTGTAATCCCAGCACTTTGGGAGGCTGAGGCAGGCGGATCACGAGGTCAGGAGATCGAGACCATCCTGGCTAACACAGTGAAACCCCATTTCTACTAAAAATACAAAAAATTAGCCGGGCGTGGTGGCAGGCGCCTGTAGTCCCAGCTACTTGGAGGCTGAGGCGGGAGAATGGCATGAACCCGGGAGGCAGAGCTTGCAGTGAGCCGAGATCACGCCACTGCACTCCAGCCTGGGCGACACAGCGAGACTCCGTCTCAAAAAAAAAAGAGAAAAAGAAAAAGAAAAAAAAAATTTTCTTTCTCACCGGGTACGGTAGCTCACGCCTACAATCCCAGCACTTTGGGAGGTCGAGGTGGGTGGATCACAAGGTCAGGAGATTGAGACCATCCTGGCCAACATGGTGAAACCCCTCTCTGCTAAAAATACAAAAAAATAGCCAGGCGTGGTGGTGGGCACCTGTTGTCCTACCTACTCGGGAGGCTGAGGTAGGAGAATAGCATGAACCCAGGAGGCAGAGCTTGCAGTGAGCCAAGATCACGCCACTGCACTCCAGCCTGGGTAATAGAGCAAGATTCCATCTCAAAATAACAACAACAACAATAATAATAATAATAATAATAATAATAATAATAATTCTTTCTCTATATCTTTATATATTCTATATACTGTTTTCTATTTTTAACATTTTTTATTTTTATTTAAACATTTTTGTTAAAAACCAAGTCACGGCTGGGTGTGGTGGCTAACGCTTGTAATCCCAGCACTTTGGGAGGCTGAGGTGGGTGGATCACTCGAGGTCAGGAGTTCAACACCAGCCTGGCCAATGTGGTGAAACTCTGTCTCTACTAAAAATATAAAAATTAGCCGGGTGTGGTGGTGCACTCCTGTAGTCCCAGCTACTCAGGAGGCTGAGGCAGAAGAATCGCTTGAACCCAGGAGGTGGAGGTTGCAGTGAGCCGAGATCATGCCACTGCACTCCAGCCTGGGAGACAGAGCAAGACTCCCTCTCAAAAAAAAAAAAAAAAAAAAAAAAAAAAAAAAAAAAAAAAAAAATTCCAATAGTGCGAAGTCCTGGGAAGAATGTGGAATACCACAGTGTGATAAGGGAATCACGTGGGATAAAACCTGCTAGATAGGGTGGTCAGGACAGGAGGTGACATCTCAACAGAGGCCTGGCTTTTCTGAATTTCATTTTCCAAAATCTATAAAATAGGCCGGGTGCAGTGGTTCATGCCTGTAATCCCAGCACTTTGGGAGGCTGAGGCGGGCAAATCACCTGAGGTCAGGAGTTCCAAACCAGCCTGGCCAATATGTTGAAATACCGTTTCTACTAGAAATGCAAAAGAATTAGCTGGGCATGGTGGCGTACACCTGTAATCCAAGCTACTTAAGAGGCTAAGGCATGAAAATTGCCTGAACCTGGGAGGTGGAGGTTAGAGTGAGCTGAGAGGTCACACAACTGTGCTCCAGCCTAAGCGAGAGTGAGACCCTCTTTCAAAAAAAAAAAAAAAAAATCTGTAAAATAGAGACAAGGATGCATTACCTCACAAGCATCTTCAAAGACTTGAATGAGGCAATGCTTACAGAACAGATGCATGGTCCTGGTATCTACACCTAATCAATGACGGCTACTATAACTCATGTAACATTAAATGTAACTTTGTAAGTTAATAAAATTAAAGAACCTAGAACCTGAGGGCTTGTCATTGCTAATAGGTTTGGAAACTTGCTTTTTCAGAGACCTGCAGTGGACTTCACAGATTTGTCCAAGCTGCCCCTGGCCCTCCATGACCCACCCCCGATTCCTGGACAACCAGGGGAGATGCAGCCGCTTAGAGAGGAGGTGACTCCTAAATCCAGGGACAGCCCCGTCTGGTGCCAGTGTGGAAACTGCCTTCCGTCCCAACTCCCCAAGAGCCACAGGTGCCTGGAGGAGCTGTGCTGCCGGAAAAAGCCAGGGGCCTGCATCACCACCTCAGAGCTGTTCAGGAAGCTGGTCCTGTCCAGACACGTCCTGCAGTTCCTCCTGCTCTACCAGGAGCCCTTGCTGGCGCTGGATGTGGATTCCACCAACAGCCGGCTGCGGCACTGTGCCTACAGGTGCTACGCCACCTGGCGCTTCGGCTCCCAGGACATGGCTGACTTTGCCATCTTGCCCAGCTGCTGCCGCTGGAGGATCCGAAAAGAGTTTCCCAAGAGTGAAGGGCAGTACAGTGGCTTCAAGAGTCCTTACTAAAGCCAGGCACCATGGCTCACGTCTGTAATCCCAGCCCTTTTGGAGGCCGAGGCAGGCAGATCACCCGAGGTTGGGAGTTGGAGACCAGCCTGGCTAACAAGGCGAAATCCCGTTTGTACTAAAAATACAAAAATCAGCCAGACATGGTGGCGTGCACCTGTAATCCCAGCTACTCGGGAGGCCGAGGCACGAGAATCACTTGAACCTGGGAGGCGGAGGTTGTAGTGAGCCGACATTGTGCCACTGCACTCCAGCCTGGGAGGCACAGCAAACTGTCTCAAAAAAAAAAAAAAAAAGAGTCCTTACCGATAGCAGGGGCTGCAGTAGCCATATTAACATGACCTTTCCTAGCAACTTGAACTTCACCTGCAAAACACTGTGGCCACATTTTTAGCCAAAGGGAAATGTGCTTTCATGTTCTATAGCTCTGTGTCTGAGAGCAAAGTGACCTGGTTAAACAAACCAGAATCCCTCTGCATGGACTGAGAGCAAAGAGATTGAGATGTAAGTTTCAACTCTGTCCCTAGGAAGTTGTGTGACCCTAGGCCTCTCACCTCTGTGCCTCTGTCTCCTCGTTGCCCAACTACTATCTCAGAGATATTGTGAGAACAAATTGAGACAGTGCACATGAACTGTCTTGTTAATGTGTAATGATCTACGTGAATGCAAAACATTTCATTATGAGGTCAGACTAGGATAATGTCCAACTGAAAACAAACCCTTTTTGTCCTGGTTGAAGAATGTGGAGGACTAAAAGTGGCCACAGATTCTTTGACTCTCAAGTCCCCCAAGACCTAAGGGTTTTATCTCCTGCCCTTGAGTATGGGTGGCTCTGATTGTTTATCCAAAAGTGGAAGTGACCTTGTGTCAGTTTCAGATCCTGGTCTTAAGAGGCTGACAGCTTCTACTTCCTGTCCCTTGGAACTGTTGCTATCGGGGAAGCCAGACTCCATTTACAAGTCTGCCTATCCTGGTCAGGCGTGGTGGCTCACACCTGTAATCCCAGCACTTTGGGAGACCAAGGCGGGCGGACCACTTAAAGTCAGGAGTCCGAGACCAGACTCGCCAACATGGTGAAACCATATCTCTAATAAAAATACAAAAATTATCTGGGCATGGTGGCAGGCACCTGTAGCCCTAGCTATCAGGAGGCTGAGACAGGAGAAACACTTGAACCTGGGAGGTGGAGGTTGTATTGAGCTGAGATCGTGCCACTGCACTCCAGATTGGGTGACAGAGTGAGACTCCATCTCAAAAACAAAAAAGTCTGCCTATCCTGAGACCACCCTGCTGTGAGGAAGCCCAAGCAGCCATGTGGACAGTGCCTGACCAGCCCCAGCTTTCAAGCCATCCAAGCCCAGTCACCAAACATGAGAGAGAAGAAGCCTTCAGGTGATTCTGGACTCTACTAACATATGACTGATACCACATGATACATCCCAAGTGAGAACTGCCCCATAAATTCAGAAAACCAAATTGCTATCTTAAGTCACTAAGTTTTGGGCTTGTTTGTTCCACAGCAACAGATAACTGGAACAGAGAGCAAGCCTGACGAATGGGCACACAGACTCAGCCCATACCTTCCCTGGTTCTAATGTTCTTAGGGAGCCCAGACTAACCCTGGAACTCTCAGGAACTTAGGTGTCCACTGGACAGTTCTAGAAGGGCTATGGACCAAATCAGGTAACTCACCAGACCTGCCTTGGAATCTATCAAATCTAACTGCTGAGCTACACAATGCATTCCAATCCTCATCACAATTCTATGACTGAAGGCCGGATGCAATGGCTCAAGCCTGTAATCCCAGCACTTTGGGAGGCCGAGGCAGGTGGATCACCTGAGGTCAGGAGTTTGAGACCAGCCTGGCCAACATGGTGAAACCCTGTCTCTACTAAGAATACAAAAATTAGATGGGCGTGGTGGTGAGCGCCTGTAATCTCAGCTACTTGGGAGGCTGAGTCAGGAGAATCTCTCGAACCCGGAAGGTGGAGTTTGCAATGAACCAAGATAGTGCCACTGCACTCCAGCCTGGACGACAGAGCAAGACTCTGTCTCAAAAACAAAAACCAAAAAACAAAACAAAACAATTCCATGATTGAAACTGACTCAAAAGCTGCCTTTATGCTATTAACACCCTGTACTTTGCAGCCAATCAGAACTGACACAGTCTGGGTTCTAGCTACTTCAAAAGCAACCCACACCACACCTTTACCATTTCCACACATCAACTGCTAAGAATATGAAAATGCAGTGACAGATTTTAGGATCCTGCTTCAGAATTTCCTTTTCCTGGTTTGGTCACTAGAGTTGGCTATTTATCTGTTTCTAAACAACTGCCATTTTATCGAATAGTTTAGAGACCACTATTAAATATTGTGACTGATGAAAGATCTGTGAATTTTTTTATACATATTCTAAGAATTACCATTTTGATACCTTTTAAAACCAGCAGCTTTCTACTATATTCATGTAAAACAGCATGAATAAAATGTTTTTTGATACAGGGTTTTATCTGGTTTTAAACTCAGGAACCAAGTTAATTATGCCAGATTGAACTTTGATTTTTACTACCTTTTCAAAGACATTTTAAAAAGTGGATAATTATACATATATAATATGCATAATATTTCTTTGGAGCTGACATTTCTTTACTCCACGAATTCTATGTTACTGTTACATCTTTCCATTCTGATGGCCTCTGGGCCTTTGTACCTTTGCTTTTGGTGCCTTATTCCTAGTATGTTTCCATCACCTTAATGAGGCCGCAGATGGAGTCAGAATGTGAAATTACAAATAATCACTGGATCCATCTACTGTTTTCCATCACCTTCCCCACTGATGCTCTGGGTAAGACAGTGATGTGTCACTTCAACTGTGTGTAGTATGTCAGACACGTCCTATAATAACAGGCATCACATTTGTATTCTTATTTTTAGTTTACTGTAGAAAATAATGGCATCACCAAAGGTGATGAGAGTTTTTGTAGGATCTGTTTTCTTATACTTAAAGACAGTCTTCTGTTATGGTAATTGCCAGTATTCATGGCTTCCTCTCTGCGTCAGAAGAGAAGGGATCTGCTTTCTCTTGGCTGATTTCACATAGTATTGGTAATAGATAATAGACTTGCATTTCTCTTTCTAAAGGGGAATAACTTTTTAAACCCTTCCTGATTTTAGCCTGGCAATGTAAGTGTCCTTAATGTGACTGTTTTGATAATTAAAAAAAAAAAATGTATAATTTGTTTATTTAAATCTTTCCTTTCTTTTCAGAAGGTCCCCAAATCACAGTTAACTCATTCATGGATGCATTCATTCAACAACTATTCAATGAGGCACTCTCTAGAGACCAAGGATAAATAAGGTTGCCAGTCTCATGGAGATATGAGGAGATGGAAATTAATCAAATAATTCAAGCAAATGGAATCTTGCAACTTGTGCTGAGTATCATGGTGAAAAGGCAAATGATGGCATGAGAGCTTATAGTAGGGGAATTTGGCCTATTTGGGAAGATCAGCCTACCTGAGGAAGGAATGTTTTAGCTAAAATCTGAAGGATGAGTACTACTTAACTAGTGAGTGGGGGAGGAAAGAGCATTCTAGCAGAGAGAACAGTATGTGCAAAGGTCCTGGGGCAGGAAAAGCAGAGCAGGTTTTTAGAACTTAAAGGAGACCTATATGACTGTGCCATAAACAGTACAGAGAAGTAAGGCATGAGTCACAGCTGGACAAACAGGCAGAGGCTAGCAGCCTGTGGGCCATGGTAGAGTTTGTCTTTATCCTAAGATCTAAGCCAGGTAAGGGTTCTAATCAGGAGCCTGTTAAGATCACGTTTAATTTTATTTTATTTATTTATTTTTATTTATTTTATTTTATTTTATTTTTTTGAGATGGAGTCTTGCTCTGTTGCCCAGGCTGGAGTGCAGTGGCTCAACCTCAGCTCACTGCAACCTCTGCCTCCTGGGTTCAAGTGATTCTCCTGCCTCAGCCTCTCGAGTGTCTGGGATTACAGGCGCCTGCCACCACGCCCAGCTAATTTTTGTATTTTTAATAGAGATGGGGTTTCACCATGTTGGCCGGGCTGGTCACGAATGCCTGACCTCGAGTGATCTGCCGGCCTCAGCCTCCCACAGTGCTGGGATTACGAGCATGAGCCACGACATCCAGCCTTATTTTTCTTTTCTATTCTATTGTATTCTATTCTATTCTATTCTATTTTGAGATGCAGTTTCACTCTTGTTTCCCAGGCTGGAGTGCAATGGCACTATCTCAGCTCACTGCAACCTCTACCTCCTGGGTTCAATCAATTCTCCTGCCTCAGCCTCCTGAGTAGCCAGGATTATAGGCACCTGCCATCATGCGTGGCTAATTTTTATATTTTTAGTAGAGACGGAGTTTCTCCACGTTGGCCAGGCTGGTCCCGAATGCCTGACCTTAAGTGATCCACTGGTCTTGGCCTCCCGAAGTGCTGGGATTACAGGCTTGAGCCACCGCGCCCAGCCACCATATTAATGTTTAAAAGATCACTGTGATCGCTGTGTGGAAAATGAGCTGGGAGTGGTGGTGGGTGTAGTTTTTGTTTCAGTCTTTCGCTACTCCATGAAACATTTGCCCCACATAAGCAGCCACACTGAATGTTTTTCTTTTCTCCCCTCCTCTTCCTCTTGGGAAGTCACCAAAAAAAAAAAGGACAAAAAAATCAGCAGCAAGAGAAAAGGAGGAATAGCTGTGGTGTGCCTTGAATTTTGGAATGGCCCCTGTCCCAGGCTGGCAGGGATGAGTCTGCGTGTTGAGCTTCAGATCACAGGAAGGAGTGCACCAAATCAGGAGACGAAGGGCAGTCAGCAGGACCCACTGGGTACCCATCCTGCGGTGTAAGGCCTAAAATCAAGCTCTAATATGAGGTGCTGCCTTGACATCAGGTGAAATCAGGAGTGCCTGGAATAGCCTCACCCCAAGTTTCTCTCCCAGTCCTCCCTTGGCAAAGGGTGCCCAGTGAAACAGCCTTCCTTATCAAACAGACCAGATGCAGTTCCTGCTAATCCCTAAGCAGCAGGTGTGAGTCTCTGGCCAACCCATGGAATTATCCAAATGAGCCAGTCACATCCTCCAGGGAACCAGGGCCTCCTCACCCTCTTGGTGCTACAACGCCTACCCCCCACTGGCCCTGGCTGTTCACTCTGTTTCTGTGTGGCCCTGCACGGAATGTGGGGTCTTCCTCCCTGAGCTGTGTGACCAAAAACTGCTGCCAATCTCATCTGCCAAGTGTTGGGTGTCATGTGTTCAGCCACCCCCATTACCCTGGGGTGGGAACTGGGAATCCCTCCCTCACCACTGAGGTAAAGAGGAGGTTATTAAAACATCCCTAATTCGGCCGGGCGTGGTGGCTCACGCCTACAATCCCAGCACTTTGGGAGGCTGAGGCGGGTGGATCACCTGAGGTCAGGAGTTCAAGACCAGCCTGGCCAACATGGGGAAACCTTGTTTCTATTAAAAATACAAAAAATTAGTCAGGCATGGTGGCAGGCACCTAAATCTCAGCTGCTTGGGAGGCTGAGGCAGGAGAATTGCTTGAACCAGAGAGGCTGAGGTTGCAGTGACCCACAGTTGCACCACTGCTCTCCAGCCTGCACAACAAGAGCGAAACTCCGTCTCAAAAAAAAAAAAAAAAAAAAAATCCCTAATTCCAGGCCAACCAGCGGCCCTAAAAAATTAATCTTGGTTTGGCTTCTGCCCAAAGTCATGGTCTACACAAAGCCCTGCCTACTAGAGGCAATAAAGAACCATGACCACCACTCCCATTTATTCAGATTACCCACTGGAATGCACCGAGTGGGATTTTGCCCTCTGCTGCTTGTATGTTTCTCAACCCATGTTCTAATCCCATGCAGTCATCATTCAGGGATCCCCTGACTCAACTTTTCCTTTTTGAATAGAATAGAAATTCCTCTCTTCTTTCACTTTTATTGTGACTTTTCAGCTTCCTGTTTTCCATTCCTGAGGGCTATGAATCATATTTCCAAAATAAATGATGATCTATGGAGAGGATTTTGCATTTCCAACATCCTTAGCTAACTTTAATGAATTATCATGGTCACATGATCCTAAGGCTTCAGGAATCAGAGGAAGTGGCTGACACTGACTTACCATTTTAACCAAATAATCACCACACTAAGCTTGGATAAGGGTTAACTAAAAGTAACAGGGCTCTTATGCAAGCCCTTCGAGTCTGGTAAGTTATGAGTATTTATGTTTTATCTCCCCCCAAAAAACAATAAGACCCTCAGAGGCAAGGAACTCATCTTAGTTTTTGTCCCTTACACACCTATCTCAGCCCAGTGGTATGGTGGGCACTGGAAACAGACCACCTGGGTTCAAATCCTGGCTTGGTCACTTATTGGCCAAGTGGCCTGATATGGTTTGGCTGTGTCCCCACCCAAATCTCATCTTGAATTGTAGCTCCCATAATTCCCATGTGTTGTGGGAGGGACCTGGTGGGCGATAATTGAATTATGGGGGCAGTTTCCCCCATACTGTTCTCGTGGTAGTGAATACATCTCACGAGATCTGAGGGTTTTATAAGGGGCTCCCCCTTTTGCTTGGCTCTCATTCTCGTTTTGCCTGCCACCGTGTAAGACGTGGCTTTGCTCCTCTGTGCCTTTGCCATGATTGTGAGGCTTCCCCAGCCCTGTGGAACTGTGAGTCAATTAAACCTTTCCTTTATAAATTACCCGGTCTTGGATGTGTCTTTATTAGCAGCGTGAGAACAGACTAATACATGGCTTCGGGCAGCTTCTCATGTCTAGCCATGGGAGCTATTCTTATGATTTGGATGGTACCCAATCATCACTCTTGAGTTCCAGGCCCATACATTAAATTACCTCCAGAAATTCTATACTTAAATGGTTTAGAGGTAACTCAAACAGGTACAAAAGACAAATCATGATCTCAGTTCACCCCACCCACATATGAGTCCCAGAGCTCCCAAGATCAGCCAGTAGCACCACCTGCCATCAGTTCAACTTCCCAAACCAGAAATTCAAAGGATACCTATTGGGGGAACGAGCCCCCAATATTTCAATGTACATTCTTTTCTATTTTCCCTAAGTGTCAGCCAGTCTGAGAAATAGAGAAAGAGTACAAAGAGAGAAATTTTACAGCTGGGCCTCCGAGGGTGACATCACATGTCGGCAAGTTCCGGGATGCCTACCTGAGCTGCAAAACCAGCAAGCTTTTATTAGGGATTTCAAAAGGGGAGGGGTATACGAATAGGGAGTAGGTCACAGGGATCACATGCTTCAGAGGGCAACAAAAGATCACAAGGCAGAGGCAGAGAGCGAAATTAGAATTACTGATGAGGTTCCATGTCCCACTGGGCATGCATTGTCTTGATAAACATCTTAACAGGAAACAGGGTTCGAGAGCAGATAACCTGGTCTGACTAGAATTCACCAGGCTGGAATTTCCCAATCCTGGTAAGCCTGAGGACACTGCAGGAGACCAGGGCATATTTCATCCCTTATCTTCAACTGTATAAGACAGGCACTCCCAGAGCAGTCGTTGATAGGCCTACCCCTGGGAATGCATTCCTTCCCCAGGGTTATTCCTTGCTAGGAAAAGAATTCAGCAATATTTCTCCTATTTGCTTTCTGCAAGAAGAAAAATATGACTCTATTCTGCCCAACCCCGCAGGCAGTGAGACCTTAAGGTTATCTTCCCTTGTGCCCTGAAGATTGCTGTTGTTCTGTTCTTTTTCAGGGTGCCCTGATTTCATATTGTTCAAACACACATTTTACAAACAATTTGTACAGTTAATGCAATCATCACAGGGTCCTGAGGCGACATACATCCTCAGCTTACAAAGATGACAGGATTAAGAGATTAAAGTAAAGACAGGCATAGAAAATTATAAGAGTATTGATTGGGGAAGTGATAAATGGCCAGGAAATCTTCACAATTTAAATTCAGAGACTGCAGTAAAGACAGGCGTAAGAAACTATAAAAGTATTAATTTGGGGAACTGATAAATATCCATGAAATCTTCACAATTGCCGGGCGCAGTGGCTCAAGCCTGTAATCCCAGCACTTTGGGAGGCCGCCCAGACGTGCGGATCCGACGCTGTCAGGGGAGATCGAGACCATCCTGGCTAAAATGGGTGAACCCTGTCTTTTCTTTTACTAAAAATACAAAAAACTAGCCGGGCGAGTGTGGCGGGCACCTGGTAGTCCCATACTCGGGAGGCTGAGGCAAGGAGAATGGCGTGAACCCGGAGGCGGAAGCTGCAGTGGCTGAGATCCGGCGGCCACTGCACTCCAGGCCTGGTGACAGAGCTGAGACTCCGCCTCAAAAAAAAAAATAAATAAAATTAAAATAAAATAATAAAAAATAAAAAAAAAAAAAAAAAAAAAAAAAAAAAAAAAAGAAATCTTCACAATTTATGTTCTTCTGCCACAGCTTCAGGCCAGTCCCTGCAGGGTCCCTTGACTTCCTGCAACAGATACCTTGATGTCTCCCTTCTCCTTCCCATTCTTGTCCAATCTCATCTGTTTATCCGAACACTTACTGAGACCCTGGCACTGTAAAGGAGCTAGGGATGAACAGGTGAATAAGACAGGCTTTTGGAGGTTAGTTTGCAGTGGGGAAGGACAGGGCAATCACAGTGAAAAATACATGGCGGGCAGCTTGGGATACAGAGTTTGAAAGAAACAAGCAGGATGCTGTGATTAGGAGCAAGGGGAGTTACTTCCGACGGGGGCAGGGATGGTGTCTTCCAAGGAAGTAACATTTACCTAGAATCTGCAATATCGGGAAGGGGGGGCAAATGGTTAAAAACATTTCCAAAGAAAGAAAACACAAAGCTTGAGGGGTGGAGACAGAAATAAGAGTGTTCAGGCCTGGTGCAAGGGGCACATACCTGTAGTCCCAGCGACAAGGGATCATCCTTAAGCCCAGGAGTTTGAGGGCCAGCCTGGGTAACACGTAAATAATCCATTATCTCAGAAAGAAAAAAAAAAAGAAGGAAAGGGAAAGAAAGAAAGAAGGAAGAAGGAAGGAAAGAGAGTACAGGAAGGAAAGAGAAGGAAGGAAGGAGTGAAGGAGAGAGAGAGAGAGAGAGAGAGGAGAGAGAGAGAGAAGAAAGAAAGAAAGAAAGAAGAAGAAAGAAAGAAAGAAAAGAAGAAAAAGAAAAGAAACAAGAAAGAAAAGGAAAAGAAAAGAAAAAAAAGAAAGCAAAAGAAAAGAAAAGAAAAGAAAAGAGAGGTGTGTTCCGAGGAACTGTCAAGATGGCCAGAAAGAAAGAAAGAAAGAAAAGAAATGAGTGTGTTCCAGGAACTGTCAGATGGCCAGAAAGAAAGAAAGAAAGAAAAGAAATGAGTGTGTTCCAGGAACTGTCAGATGGCCAGTGCAACTATGCGATGAGATACACAGGCTTGCTTGTTTTCTTACTGCCTCCTAAACTGAGTGGTTCCATCTCACTGAAACAGACGCTCAAAGAAAGGTGAAATTCGTACAGGCAAGCACAGTCTTGGGAGGGTTATGAAGCTCGTGAGATGTAAGCGGGCCCTCACTGGAGGAAGGGGCTGGAAACAGTGGGATGAGAGGAAGCATTCCCAACAGGACCAGCAGCACAAGCCAGGCCCAGAAACAAGTGACTATGATAGTGGAGGGAGATTAAATGGGACTGATTTGGGGAAATCTTCAAAAAGAAAAAAAAGCTGAGATCTTTGAACCAGTTGCAAAGTTAAGATGGAGCCATTCTTGTGGCTGACGGAGGACAAGAGAAAAGCAATGATTTAAGAACATCCCAGCTGGGCGCGGTGGCTCACCACCCCTGGCTGAGGCAGGAGAATCACCTGAACACAGGAGGTGGAGGTTGCAGTGAGCCGAGATCGCGCCACTGCACTCCAGCCTGGGCGACAGAGCGAGACTCCTTCTCAAAATTTAAAAAAAGAAAAGAAAAATCCCTCAGACAGACATGAGGACGTGGGATGGGAGGGGAAGCCTGGGGAAGTGACATCATTTAGAAGTCAGCTGGGATTGGCCAGGCGCGGTGGCTCAAGCCTGTAATCCCAGCACTTTGGGAGGCCGAGACGGGCGGATCACGAGGTCAGGAGATCTGGACCATCCTGGCTAACACAGTGAAACCCCATCTCTACTGAAAATACAAAAAACTAGCCAGGCGAGGTGGCGGGCGCCTGTAGTCCCAGCTACTCGGGAGGCTGAGGCAGGAGAACGGCCTAAACCCGGGAGGCGGAGCTTGCAGTGAGCTGAGATCCGGCCACAGCACTCCAGCCTGGGCGACAGAGCGAGACTCCGTCTCAAAAAAAAAAAAAAAAGAAACAAAAATTTGTTGTGAAAATCACATACAGGATTGACGAATTCAGGGCTGCCTCTTGTTTTCAGCAGTATCGGACAGTTCCCCCACACTGCCTCTTGCAGTCACGGGTTATTCTCCATCCACCTTTTATTCTATGCTGCCTATCAAAGGGTGTGATCTCTGAGATCTTTTACAGCCTAGAGACTGAATGCCAAATGTGCTAAGATGTCAAGATCCAGGTATTAGAATAGGTCTAGCTCATCCGCAGGAATATCATCCTTCCCCGTCTCCTCCATTTCAACAACCTGTAATTCCTCCCACTCACTGAATGGGAGGAAACATCTATAGATCATATATCTGATATGGAATTTGTATCTAGAATACATAAAGAAGTCTTACACCTTAAAACCATAATACAAATGGCTGGCATGGTGGTTTATGCCTGTAATCCCAGCAATTTGGGAGGCTGAAGTGGGCGGATCATCTGAGGTCAGGAGTTTGAGACCAGCCTGATCAACACAGTGAAACTTCATCTCTACTAAAAATACAAAAATTAGCAGGGCATGGTGCTGGGTACCTGTAATCCCAGCTACTTGGGAGGCTGAGGCAGAAGAATTGCTTGAACCTGGGAGGCGGAGGTTGCAGTGAGCTGAGATCTCGCCACTGCACTCCAGCCTGGCAACAGAGAGAGACCCTGTGTCAAAAAAACAAAAAGGACATTGGGTCTGATGGGGCTGAGAGGATTATCTGTGATCAACATATGGCCTATTAGATAAGAGTCAGGGTTTTTCTGTTCTGTTTTTTGCTTTTTTGTTGTTGTTGTTGTTGTTCCACAATAGATTCAGTCTTAAGGACTACCCGGGGAAAGCAACAGCAAAATTATAAAATAATTTATTCCTCGCTTCTGCTATCAACTTGTTCTTTATTTAGACGTTCTGTTTCTGGAAGTATATATAATCATACTGTGTGCCACACGTATCTGTCATTCTGTTATACAATGACATATTTCACAATGTCTGTGTGCCAGATAAGCGAGTCTTACATCTTTAAATGCCTAAACATTTAATTTAAACATTCTTTCATTATAGATTCTCCTGAACAAATGACACTGTCTCTTCTGACTGGCCTTTTGCAGCTCAAGGCCATTGTGACAAATGTCAGTCTTACATAACTGTAACCAAATAACACCCTAAGGCACATTGAGGTCTCTAAACTAAATGGCCCCAGACTGATGAGTTTTTTGGAGTTCTTGGCTCTGCTTTTTATAGAAACATTTCTTTTTTATGGGCTATTTGTGTATTGCTGCTCTTAGTACTGGTGGCCTTGGGCAATGCATCCCACCTCTTTCTAATTTACTGCATTCAAACAAATGTTTGTTTTACCACCTACTTTACTGGTGACATTATACATTTTTCATCTGTTAGATCCTAGGGCTATAGCCATAGTCTTTTCAATTCCAAGTTTCAGAAGGCTAGTAGCTTAAGGAAAAAATGAACATTTATTATAAGATTATGGCGGTATCTCAAAGGTAAAGGTGAACGGGGGGAGGGGACAAAACCAGGAAGTGGAAGCTCAGCAGAAACCAGAGGCTGTTCTCTTTGTCTCTCTCACCTCTGTGCGTCTTTGTCCAGCTGTTTCATTATTTTGCTTCTGCAGATTACCGTTCTCAGCTTCTCCATGCATGCGATGGTTATGTCAAATCAGTTCCAATCACCTGCAGAGAAGAAAGAGTTGTCTGTATCCCAATGCCAAAGCCAAAGGAGAGACTGGCCCGGTTAGGTCAGTTTCCCACCTGTGGTCCAGTCAGCTATGGCCAGGAGGATAAGGTCACATAGTATAAAAACGGCTGCTGCACCACCTCTGCGAGAAATCACAGCCCAGAGGAAGCGCGTACTGATGAACTGGCTTCACCAGCAACAAAGGAACTGGAAAATCGAAACTGCTCCAGTCGCATCTGAACTAAAAAGAGGCCAGGCACAGTGGCTCACGACTGTAATCCTGCATTTTGGGAGGCTAAGGCACATAGATCGCTTGAACTCAGGAGTTCAAGACCAGCCTGGGCAACCTGATGAAACTCCATCTCTACCAAAAATACAAAAAATTAGCTGTGGCACATGCCTGTAGTCCTAGCTATTTGGGAGGCTGAGGTTGGAGGATTGCTCAAACCCAGGAAGCGAAGGTTGCAGTGAGCCGAGATCATGCCGCTGCATTCCAGCCCAGGTGACACAGTGAGACCCTGTCTCAAAAAGAGAGAGAGAAAAAAAAGAAAGCTTGATGTGAGGGCCTGAGACGCTCCCCTATGAAGAAAGAATATGAGGTCTGGCCCCATAGATTCATGGTATATACTTTGCTTTTCTTGAGACGTTGGTTGTTTACTCCCTGTTTATTGGATTATCACTGAGACATAACTCACATATCATACAATTTACTCTTTTTAAATGTACAATTCAGCAGCTTTTAGTATATTCACAGGTTCCGCAACTATCACTACTTCCTTTTCCAGCACATTTTCATCACCCTAAATGGAAACCTTGTACTCATTAGTAGTTACTTTCCAACCTTTCTTTCCCCCAGCTCCTGGCAACCACTAATCTACTTTCAGTTTTTTGTTTTGTTTTGTTTTGTTTTGTTTTGAGAGGGAGTTTTGCCCTTGTTGCCCAGGTTGGAGTGCAATGGTGCGATCTCAGATTACCGCAACCTCCGCCTCCCAGGTTCAAGCAATTTTCCTGCCTCAGCCTCCCAAGTAGCTGGGATTACAGGCGTGCACCACCATGCCCAGCTAATGTTGTATTTTTAGTAGAGATGGAGTATCTCTATGTTGGTCAGGCTGGTCTCGAACTCCCGACCTCAGGTGATCTGCCCACCTCAGCCTCCCAAAGTGCTGGGATTATAGGTGTGAGCTACCGTACCTGGCCTCTACTTTCAGTTTCTATGGATTTGCCTATTCCAGACATTTCCTATACATAGAATCACACAATAAGTGCCCTGTCACGTCTGGCTTCTCTCACTCAGCGTGGTGTTTTCAAGGGTCATCTGTGGTATGGCGCGTGTCAGTGCTTCATTCCTTTCTGTGGCTGAATCACAGTCCATTGCAGGGATGCACCACACCGTGTTTACGTGTTCATTAGTTGATGGACATTTAGGTTGTTTCCACGTTTGGGCCATTATGAATGCTGCTACGAATACTCACGTACAAGTTTTTGCATGAACATCTTTTTTTTTTTTTTTTTCAGAGCGGGGGTGGAAGTTTATTTGAAATGCCTTAGAACAGGAAAGGAAGCTGTACTCGGAAGAGACCCAAGTGGGCATGGGAAGGTTAAAGAGACAAGGTCAAATGCCAAACATATCTTTTTCTTTCTTTTTTTTTTTACCTTGAGACGGAGTCTCGCTCTGTCACCCAGGCTGGAGTGCAATGGTGTGATCTCGGCTCACTGCAAACTCCACCTCCCAGGTTCAAGTGATTCTCTTGCCTCAGCCTCCTGAGTAGACGATTACAGGGATTACAGGCGTGCACCACCATGCCTGGCTAATTTTTGTATTTTTAGTAGAGATGGGGCTTCTCCAGGCTGCCCAGCCTGGTTTTGAACTCCTGGCCTCAAGTGATCCACCTGCCTCGGCCTCCCAAAGTGCTGGGATGACAGGCGTGAACCACTGAGCCCCGCCCAGAACATATCTTTTTAATTCTCTGGGGAAATCCTGGAAGAGGAATATCTTGGTCCTACAGTAATTCTATGTTTAACATTTTGAGGAACTGCTGTTTTCCAAAGGAGCTGGACCATTTTACATTCCCACGAGTAATGTGTGAGGGTTCCAGTTTCTCCACATCCTTGCCAGCTTTTTGATTGTCCATCTTTTTAATCATAACCATGCTAGTGGGGAGGAAATGGTATCTCACTGTGGTTTTGATTCGCATTTCCCTAACGATAATGATATTGAGAATCTTCTCGTGTTTATTGATCTCATGTGTATATCTTCTTCGGAGCAATGTCTATTCAGATATGTTTGCCCATTTTTAAATAGGGTTGTCATTTTATTAGTGAGTTGTAGGAGTTCTTACGATATCTGAAATATTAGATCCTTAACAGATACAGGATTTGTGAATATTTTCTCATTCTGTGGATTTTCCCTTTCTTGATGGCAACTTTGAACAGCAAACTTTTTGGTTTTGACTGAGTAGTCCAATTTATCTATTTTTTTCTTTTGTTGCCTTGCTTTAGGCAACAAAATCTAAATCTAAAACACCACTGTCTAATCTGAGGTCACAAAGATTTGCCCCTATGTTTTCATCAGAGATATTTATAATTTTAGCTCTTATGTCTTTGATCCATTTTTAATTTTCTTTATCTCTCTTTCCTTATTTTTATTATTATTTTTAAGACAGAGTCTCATGTGTCACCCAGGCTGGAGTGCAGTGGCACGATCTTAGCTCACTGCAGCCTCCACCTGCTGGGTTCAAGCGATTCTCCTACCTCAACCTCCCAAGTAGCTGGGATTACAGGCATGCGCCACCACACCCAGCTAATTTTGTATTTTAGTAGAGAGGGGTTTCACCATGTTGGTCAGGCTGGTCTCAAACTCCCAAACTCAAGTGATCCACCTGCCTCAACCTCTGAAAATGCTGGGATTACAGGTGTGAGCCACGCCTGGCCAATTTATTTATTTTTTTTAATTTATATAGCTAGGACTACAGGTGCGTGCTACCATGCCCAGCTAATTTTTGTACTTTTTGTAGAGATGGGGTTTCACCATGTTGCCCAGGCTGGTCCGGAACTCCTGAGCTCAAGTGATCCACCCACCTTGGCCTCCCAAAGTGCTGTGATTACAGGCGTGAGCCACCACGCCTGGTCTTCTTATTTATTTTTGAGACAGGGTCTCATTCTGTCACCCAGGCTGCAGTGTAGTAGCACAATTGCAGCTCACTGCAGCCTTGACCTCCTAAACTCAAGTGATCCTCCTGCCTCAGCCTCCCAAGTAGCTGGGACCACCAGCGTGCACCAGCATGCCTGGCTGATTTTTAAAGTATTTCTAGAGATGGGGGTCTCCCTATGTTGTCCAGGCTAGTCTCAAACTCTTGGGCTCAAGCAATCCTCCAACTTAGTCTCTCAAACTGCTGGGATTATAGGAATGGGCCACTGTGTCTGGTCAATAAGTTACTTTTTAAAAAGACAGAAACCAAGGGCAACAGTGTAAACAGAATAATTTTCTTTTCCAAATCATTTTTTAGGATCAACTTCTTTGGTCGGGCCTAATGATGTTACCTACTAGTAATTTATAAAAACTTGCATTTCTACATTTTTCTTAACTGACCCCATTCCAAAACACAAGCAAATCATCTAAATTCAAGATTTGTAAGGTTGGGACTAACTCAATACTATAGGGTAAGCATGAATGAAGGCTGGAAATGTGTTTTGATTGCTGCCATTATTTTTTATTTATTTTTTTCTGAGATGGAGTTTCACTCTTGCCACCCAGGCTGGAGTGCAATGGCGTGATCTCAGCTCACCGCAACCTCTGCCTCCTTGGTTCAAGCAATTCTCCTGCCTCAGCCTCCTGAGTAGCTGGGATTACAGGCATGCGCCACCACGCCCAGCTAATTTTTTGTTTATTATTCACCTTTCTATACTGGGAAAAACAAGTTGGTGTGGTTTACTTAGGAATCTCACATCCAGGAAATGAACTAAAAATGTTGTATCAAAGATTATGCACAGGATCCACAAACTAAGAAGCAAGCAGATGAGAGCAGTTAGAGACATCATGGTATATTTTCCAGAAGAAATGGTCCATGGATTAAAAATTATTATGATGAGTCTGCAGTAATATAGAAACTAAGTAGTGTGAATCAGAAAATGAAAAGCACAGCCACTGACTGTGATTACAGACTAAAACTTTATACCAATTACCTGCTGGAATTTATGCTGCATGAAGGCAGGATATTTTGCTTGTCCTGTTCACTGGACAGTACCTGGCATACGGGATGTGCTTATTAATATTTTCTGAATGCATTAGGGAAACTAAATATAACATTCACCTATGAAAACATATCTGGGCCAGGCGCAGTGGCTCACGCCTGTAATCCCAACACTTTGGAAGCCCGAGGCCGGCAGATCATGGGAGGTCAGGAGCTGGAGACCAGCCTGGCCAACATGGTGAAAACCTGTCTCTACTGAAAATACAAAAATTAGCTGGGTGTGGTGGCGGGTGCCTGTAACCCCAGCTACTCAAGAGGCTGAGGCAAGAGAATTGCTTGAACCTGGGAGGTGGAGGTTGCAGTGAGCCGAGATGGTGCCACTGTACTCCAGCCTGGACAAGAGTGAAACTCGGTCTCCAAAAAAAAAAAAAAAAAGAAAGAAAGAAAAAGAAAAGAAAACATATCTGAGGGGCATGAACACATATACATGCGGAAAACTGTATTCGTGGGGTAGAACGGTGGCTGTTTCCCCCACTTTCACTATTTCCCAATTCTCCCCTTGAGTTGTGATAGCGTTTTCTCAGTGGAAAGGATGACCACAGAATCATCTCCCCTGGGCTGCAACTAAGGAAGTATCTGAATTGGAGTGAGAATGCGGCCAGGCTTCAAATCCAGGAGGGGCATTTTACAGGGCGTGTGGCTCTCACCCAGGGCTCACAGGACACCTGATACTTAGGACTGTTTCCCAAGAGGCTGAGGACAGCGCGGCCCCAGCTCCCCCAGTTTAGGAGCCTGCACTGGTGAGCGATGGCTGCTCCGCACAGCCCCCGGGTCCTCTACAGAAGTCCCTGGCACCTATCTGGACCCCTAAGGGAGGTCGCTTGTTACCCCTCACTCGAACTCGGTCCCAAATGAGAAGCGGCCCCCATCTTCCCCGAAAGGGTCTCTTGTTCTCCCTGGCCCTCCTGCGAAGGTCATTACTCCCCAACTCGCCTTTTTTGATGTTTTTTGGTTCCTGGTTTTTTGAGGCAGGGTCTCGCTTCGTCTCACAGACTGGGGTGCAGTGGCGCCATCACAGCTCACCGCAGCCTCGACCTCCTGGGATCAAGCGATCCTCTCACCTCAACCTCCCGAGTACCTGGGACCACAGGCGAGCGTCACTACGCCCGGCTTCTTTGCTTTTGTGTTTTGTTCGTTTTGTTGTTTGTTTGATAGAGACGAGGTCTCGCTATGTTGTCCAGGCTGGTCTCTAACTCAAAGGATCCTCTCACCTAGGCCTCCGAAACTGCTGGGATGACAGGTGTAAGCCACCGCGCCCGGCCCCTCGCCAGCCTTTTGAAGGAGCCTTTCGTCCTCAAGGCCAAGGGCAAGGCCACCCCCTCCCCGCGAGTTCCATGCCCCCTAGAGGGTCACAGTTCCAGACGGGGAGGTGGCGCCCTCCCCTAGGCCCCGGGCCCCGACCGCCCGGTGCCGCCTCCTTCCGGGCCCTCCCCGTGATGACGGCGTTGCGGGCAGGCCGGGCGGACTAGGCGGGGCTCCGAGCGGGGACTGGGACCCAGACGGGCTCGGGGACGGGGAGCAAGCGGCGTGGCCATGGCGGGCTGCTGCGCCGCGCTGGCGGCCTTCCTGTTCGAGTACGACACGCCGCGCATCGTGCTCATCCGCAGCCGCAAAGTGGGGCTCATGAACCGCGCCGTGCAGCTGCTCATCCTGGCCTACGTCATCGGGTGAGCGCGGCCGCGCGGGGCCGGGCGGGGGGCGCCGCGGGGGACGCGGCGGGGGCTGCCCTCGGGTCCGCCCCGTGCGGCGGCTCCTCCCGGCTTCGG
>NW_016805299.1:1389970-1432888 GCF_001698545.2 Rhinopithecus bieti | reverse complement strand
CTGTTCGAGTACGACACGCCGCGCATCGTGCTCATCCGCAGCCGCAAAGTGGGGCTCATGAACCGCGCCGTGCAGCTGCTCATCCTGGCCTACGTCATCGGGTGAGCGCGGCCGCGCGGGGCCGGGCGGGGGGCGCCGCGGGGGACGCGGCGGGGGCTGCCCTCGGGTCCGCCCCGTGCGGCGGCTCCTCCCGGCTTCGGTCACCTGGGCGAGTCCGGAGGCGGCAAGCCGAGGTGGTGACACCTTCCTTGGGCCCCAGCCGCCGCGCTGAGCCCCGGGGGCGGGTGGCTGCTTGCTGCTGTTTCAAAGGCATAGCCTGGGCCGGGCGCGGAGGCGCACGCCTGTAATCCCAGCACTTTGGAAGCCCGAGGCGGGACCATCGCCCGAGCCCAGGAGTTCGAAACCAGTTTGGGCAGCATCGTGGGACCCCGTCTCTGCAAAAAATTAAAAATCCGCCGGTCCTGGTGGCGCGCGCCTGGGGTCCCAGCTACTCAGGAGACTGAGGTGGGAGGATCGCTTGAGCCCAAGAGGCTGAGGCTGCAGTGAGCTATGATCACACCACATAACTCGAGCCTGGGAGACAGTCCGAGACCCTTCTCTTTACAAAATAAATAAAGGCAAAGCCTGGCTAGGCCATTGCCCTCTCCTGTCTGACCCCCCATAGTGCCCCTTGGCTGTAGGGGCTTCGCCCTGAACGTCTCAATCTTCGCTCTCCACTTCCCATCCTGCTGCTTTGCCGACGAAACCAAAGCTTGGAATTTCCGCTTGGTTCCTTCTGGGTCGGTGGCTTCTGGTCATTTCTTTTGATCACTAGGCGGTATCACTGTGTGGTAGTAGCGAGGTCAGACTTCAAGAGTAGTTAAAGTTTGCTTCCTTTGGTTTGTGGGATTGTGGGACTTTTATGGTACCTGCCCTAGCCTAGTCAGTCATTCCTCATTCTGCCCTCTTAGGCTAGAGATGCCCTGCCGCCCTCAGGCCTCGCTGAATGTGCCATTGTACTTGAAGGCACCTGTTAGTTTTTTTTTTTTTTTTTTTTGAGACGGAGTTTCTCTCTTGTCGCCCGGGCTGAAGTGCAATGACACGATCTCGGCTTACTGCAACCTCCGGCTCCTGGGTTCAAGCAATTCTTCTGTCTCAGTCTCCCGAGTGGCAGGGATTACTGGCTCCCGCCACCACGCCCGGCCAATTTTTGTATTGTTTAGTAGAGACGGTGTTTCACCATGTTAGCCAGGCTGGTCCTGAACTGACCTCAGGTGATCCGCCAACCTCAGCCTCCCAAAGTGCTTGGATTAGAGGTGTGAGCCCCCGCGCCCAGCTGGCACCTGTTGCTATTGAATACAACCCGAGAGAGAAGATGAGAATTACCTTGCCACCTGGGGCCACTTTAAAGGCTTACCTGGAGTGTTCTCGTGTCTACAGCTGCTGGGCTGACACGTATTGCCTAGTGCAGTGGTCCCCAAACTGCACATTGGAACCATCTGAGAATCTTTGGCTCCCATCCCCAGACCCTTTTTTTTTTTTTTTTTTTTTTTTAAGATGGAGTCTCCCACGCTGGAGTGCAGTGGTGCAATCTAGACTCACTGCAACCTCCACCTCCCTGGTTCAAGCGATTCTCCTGCTTCAGCCTCCCGAGTAGCTAGGATTTACAGGCTCCCACCACCATGCCCGGCTACTTTTTGTATTTTTAGTAGAGACGGGGTTTTGCCATGTTGTCCAGGCTGTTCTCGAACTCCTGACCTCAGGTGATCCACCCGCCTCGGCCTCCCAGAGTGCTGGGATTACAGACATGAGCCACCGCGCCCAGACGCATACCCAGACCTTCTGATTTAATTGCTGTAGAATATGATCAGCAGCCCAGGTGATTCTGATGTTCAGCAATGTTTCAGAACCAATGAACTGTGTTTCCCAAGTTTACCTGATCATGGAAGACTCGTGAGGAATTGTTTAAAAGCAACAAATCCCCCTCTTTGGGGTGAGGTTTGGAATCTTAACTGCCCAAGGGAATTCCCATGACGGAGCAGGTTTGGCTTCCAATATCTGTCAGCAGCAGCAGTAGGTACAGACAGTATTCAAGAGGATGGCTTTCCAGGTGCAGACTCAACATCAGAACCACCTGGCCCACACCCAGATTTGGACTCATTGGCTCACACCTGTAGTCCCAGTGCTTTAGGAGGTCAAGGTGGGAGGACTGCTTGAGGCCAGGAGCTCAAGACCAGCCTGGACAACATAGTGAGACCCCATCTCTAAAAGAAAAATAAAGGTTAAAGTGGTAAATTTTACTGATGGAGTTGTGTAAAACAAAGAAAAAAATTTTTTTTTGGCCGAGTGCAGTGGCTCATGCCTATAATCCCAGCACTTTAGGAGGCCGAGGCAGGTGAGGTCAGGAGTTCAAGACCAGCCTGACCAACATGGTGAAACTCCATCTCTACTAAAATTACAAAAAAATTAGCCAGGCCTAATCAAAAAACTAGCTGAGGGCTGTAATCCCAGCTACTTGGGAGGCTGAGGCAGGAGAATCACTTGAATCCAGGAGGTGGAGGTTGCAGTGAGCCGAGATTGCGCCACTGCACTCCAGCCTGGGCAACAAGAGCAAAACTCCATCTCAAATATATATATGTATACATATTATATATATATACACACATATGTGTATATATACACATATATACACACACATACAAATATATATATATATATTTGAGACCCACTGCTAGCCAGTGAATTGAACTCACATCCCTGGTTGGACCTGAAGCATTTGGGGGCAGGAGCTCCCCTGCAGCTTTTTGCTTTTGGCATTTGCTGCTAGTGGGAGGATCAGTGCTCATCTACCTTAGGGTACCTGTAAAATTACGACTGTGGAAAATATCCATAGTGGTGTTGCACTGTATGGTAGCCACTAGTAACTTGTACCTGTTGAACACTTTAACCGTCCCTACTCTAAATTGAGATGTGCTGTAACTGTAAAATACACACTGGATTTCAAAGACATAAGTTCAGAAAAAGAGGCTGGGCACAGTGGCTTATGCCTGAGATCACAGTACTTTGGGAGGCTGAGGTGGGAAGATCGCTTGAGCTCAAGAGTTTGAGACAAACCTGGGCAACATAGCGAGAACTTGCCTCTACAAAGGAATACAAAAATTAGCCTGGCATGGTACACATGCCTATAGTCCTACCTATTTGGGAGGTTGAGGCAGAAGGACTGTTTGAGCCTGGGAGGTTGAGGCCGCAGAAAGCTGTGATCATACCACCACACTCCAGCCTGGGCAACAGAGCGAGATGCTGTCTCAAAAAAAAAAACAGGCCGGGCGCGGTGGCTCAAGCCTGTAATCCCAGCACTTTGGGAGGCCGAGACGGGCGGATCATGAGGTCAGGAAATCGAAACCATCCTGGCTAATACGGTGAAACCCCGTCTCTACTTAAAAAAACAAAAAACAAAAAACTAGCCTGGCGATGTGGCGGGCGCCTGTGGTCCCAGCTGCTGGCTTGAGGCATGAGAGATCGGCGTAAAGCCCCAGGAGGCGGCAGCTTGCAGTGAGCTAGATCCGGCCACTGCACTCGCAGCCGTGGGTGACAGAGCGAACTCCGTCCTCAAAAAAAAAAAAAAAAAGAGTACCACTGTCACATCAATACATTTTTTATTGATGACATGTTAAAATATTTTGGATATATTGGGTTACACAGAATATATCATTACAATTAATTTTTCCTGTCTCTTTTCTTTTCTTTTTTCTTTTTTTCTTTTTAAACGGGGTCTCGCTTTGTCACCCAGACTGGAGTGCAGTGCACTGCAACCTCCACCTCCCAGGCTCAAGTGATTCTACCATCTCAGCCTCTGGAATTATGGGACTACAGGTGCACACCACCACGACTGGCTAATTATTATTTTGTTTTGTTTTGTAGAGATGAGATTTCTCATCTCTACAATCATGAGGTTTCCCTGTTGCCCAAGCTGGTCTCGAACTCCTGAGCTCTAGCAATCTGTCTGCCTCGGCCTCCCAGAGTGCTGGGATTACAGGCAGGAGCCACCGTGCCTGGCTCTTCCTATTTCTTTTTACTTTTTGACATGGCTATGAGAAACTTTTAAATTACAAGGTCTTGCTCTGTGGTAGCTCACGCCTGTAATCCCAATACTTTGGGAGGCTGAGGCAGGTGGATTCCTTGAACTTAGGAAATTTGAGACCAGCCTGGGCAACATAGTGAAACCTCATCTCTACCAAAAATACAAAAAATTAGCTCGGCATAGTGGCGCACACCTGTAGACTCAGCTACTTGGGAGGCTGAGGTGGGAGGATCACTGTAGCCTGGGAAGCAGAGGTTGCAGTGAACCAAGATTGTGCCACTGCACTTCAGCCTGGGCAACACAGCGAGAGCCTGTCTCAAAAAAAAAAATTATGTGGCTCGCATTATGTTTTTATTGGACAGCACAGCTCTGTAGGATTCCTTATGACGTGTTCACTAGCTCAGTCATGAGAATCTTTAAAGCAGTAAATGCTTTGCTTTTGTCCATCTTGCTGTAATCAAAACTGACTCAGGACCTGAATTAAGGCTTTTTTTTTTTAACCTCATCTCCTGACTTTTTCATCCAACTCATCTTGGTGAAATTGTGGTCTCCTCTTACAGCAACCCTTCCTCAAAAAGAGACCGAACACGCAATTCTTATCTATCTAACTCTGTTAACAATCATGAGATGAGGAAATAATCACATGATAATGAGTGGCATGAAACCCTGTGTCTCTAAATTAAGCAACTCACTGTGCTTGATGAGTACATCAGTCTTCCTGCCCCAAGCTTTTGTGTGTCGGACTGGAATTAAATGGAAGCTTACACTGCAGCTGAGTTCCTAGAAGCCCTAGACTTCTTAGGGGAAAAGCCCATCTGGGGAAAGCCCATCTCTAGGCTGGGCAATGAACTTGGAGACTGCTTGATCAGACACACTCATAAGTAACCAAAACGGTTCATTTCTTTTCTTCTCTTTTCTTTCTTTCTTTTTTTTTTTTTTTTTTTTAAGACAGTCTCACTCTGTTGCCCAGGCTGGAGTGCAGTGGCATGATCTCAGCTCACTGCAATCTCCACCTCCCAGGTTCAAGTGATTCTCCTGCCTCAGCCTCCCAAGTATCTGGGACCACAGGCACCCACCACCACACCCAGCTAATTTTTTGTATTTTTAGTAGAGACAGGATTTTACAATGTTGGCCAGGCTGGTCTTGGACTCTTGACCTCAACAAAACCGGTGAATTTCTGACGTCTCAGCATCTAGGACTTAGAAGAAGGAGAAATCTAGCATTTCCTGATTCTATGAATAACAACACTAACAGTCTGTAGTAGATGTTTAACAGCAGTTCGGAGGGGAGGGGTACTGGCCAATTTCCACGGTGTCAATACTTGCTCCATGACCAATCATGACTCACAAACATTGTTGTAAACATTTGACATAGATTAGTTCATTTACCCTCACAACAACCCTGTGAAGTTCTACTGTCATTCCCAGATTATAGAGGGGAAAACTGAGGCACAATGAGGTTAAGCACCTTGGCCAAAGTTATGTCTCGTGAATGATGGAGCTGAGCCATGAACCAAGACCTGCTGCCTCCAGTGTGTCCTAACCCCTATAAGCGAATGCCTGTAGATGTTGTTTTTGTTTTTGTTTTTGTTTTCGTTTTTTTGAGACAGGGTCTTGCCCTGTCGCCCAGGCTGGAGTGCGGTGGCATCACAGCTCACTACAGCCTCCATCTCCTAGGCTCAAGTGATCCTCCCACCTCAGCCTCCCAAGTAGCTGGGATTGCAAGCATGTGCCACCATGCCTGGCTAATTTTTTATTTTTGTAGAGATCCCTATGTTGTCCAGGCTTGTCTCAAGCTCTTAGGCACAAGGGATCTTCCCCTCTTGACCTCCCAAAGTGCTGAAATTAAAGGCATGAGCCACTGTACCCAGCCCCTTTGGATTTGTAATTGTTCAAACTGGTAGTCATATTCCCACTTCAGAGGAGAGAACCATGTATGTGACCAGAATTCTTGGGGAAAAGTAAGAAACTACAAACTACTCTTAAAAGTTCCTTAAAGGGTAGAATTCTCTTTTTTAGAAAGAGTAGCCTAGGGGTGTCCAATCTTTTGGCTTCCCTGGGCCACATTGGAAGAAGAATTATCTTGGGCCATACATAAAATACACTAACACTAACAATAGCTGATGAACTAAAAAACAAAAATGTTTTAATCACAAAAAAAACTCGTCATGTTTTAAGAAAGTTTACGAATTTGTTTTGGGCTTCATTCAAAGCCGTCCTGGGCTGCATGCGGCCTGTGTGCTGTGGGTTGGAGGAGCTTAGAATAGAGAATAGTGGGTGACAGAAAAGGCTTCAGATGCTTCTAGCTTCAATTCAAATCCTGACTCTGCCACTCACTAGCTGTGTGACCTTGGGCAAGTGACTTAACCTTTCTGGGTCTCCATTTCCTCCTCTGTAAAATGGAAATAATAATAATGATACCTCCCTCATAAAGCAGTCAGGATTAAATGAGTTAATACATATAAAGAGCTTAGATGAGTGCCTGGTGCCTATAAACACTCCATTGGTAACTATTATAATTTGTATTATCTCTTGGTGATTCCCATAGGTCACAGGCATTGAAAGTGCTCAAATGGCTGGGCACGGTGGCTCACGCCTGTAATCCCAGCACTTTGGAAGGTTGAGGTGGGTGGATCACCTGAGGTCAGGAGTTTGAGACCAGCCTGGCCAACATGGTGAAACCCCGTCTCTACTAAAAATAGAAAATTAGCCGGGCATGGTGGCGCCTGCCTGTAATCCCAGCTACCTGGGAGGCTGAGGCAGGAGAATGGCCTGAACCCTGGAGGCAGAGGTTGCAGTGAGCCAAGATCGTGCCATTGCACTCCAGCTTGTGCAACAAGAGTAAAACTTTGTCTCAAAAAAAGAAAGAAAAAGTTCTCAAATGTAATAAAGACAATATTCATGGAGCGTTTTCTCTGTGCCGTCAGTGTGCTGAGTGCTTTACCTGCACCACCTCATTTGTTTCCCACAAACGCTACTGTGGTTTAGGTGCTACTATCCCCATTTGGCAGAAGTGGAGATGGAGCCCCCTAGAAGGTATGTAGCATTGTAGAAAGTCACGTAATTAGCCAACACCGTACTTCCAGCCACTGGCCAGCAGAGGGTTCCCCATCAGTTCAAATCCATTGAATCCTAATGGCAATTTAAGAGACCTGTTTTATTTTATAGGTGGGTGTTTGTGTGGGAAAAGGGCTACCAGGAAACTGACTCCGTGGTCAGCTCCGTTACGACCAAGGTCAAGGGCGTGGCTGTGACCAACACTTCTAAACTTGGATTCCGGATCTGGGATGTGGCGGATTATGTGATACCAGCTCAGGTGTGTCTCCCACTGTTTCTTCTAACACTGACACCTTGCTCTTTACTGACTTTGCACACTTGATTAATGATTGACGTGGACTGAGTCCTGACGTCACCAATGCCCAGAATAATTGTTTTAGTCCAAGAAAGTGGTGCAGCCAAATCTCTTTTCAGCTTAGGATCTAACAGAGTGTATCCAACAGAGTGTATTTCAGCATGGAAGGCTGAAAGACAAGAAGCTTTCCAGGTGGACATCTCGGCCTATCTCAGGCCCGGAAAGATGAGAAAACAAATGTCTTAAATCCTGATAAAAATTCAAGTGGAAATATCACCTTTCCACATTTTGGGTTTGCGTTATTGTCCCAAACCCACAAGGTAAATCTTTTCAGACAGTGTAAAAACTTTAGGCCGGGCGCGGTAGCTCACACCTGTAATCCCAGTGCTTTGGGAGGCCAAGGCAGGCAGATCCCTTGAGCCCAGGAGTTCGAGACCAGCCTGGGCAATGTGGTGAAACCCTGTCTCTACAAAAGAAAAGAAAAGAAAAGAAAAAAATTAAAAGACCAGAACCCAAACAAGAAGGAAACAGAGACAGCAGCACAGGACTCCATCGAGAACAAAGGGAAGGGAAGATATTGTTTACTGCTACATAGTAGTCTTCAGGCTGTTAATCTGCAAAGCTCCAAGTTAAACATTGACTCTTTAGTCCTGGTAACAGCCTCTGCACCACACAGTCAAACCCTGACACAGTCAAACCCTGACACAGCCCTCCAGATGGCTTATGTGCTGAGGGACCGAGGGTAACCAGTATAGATTAGCTGCCAACTCTTGGCTCAGAGCTCGTGCCGGGGAAAACAAGAACTTCAGAAACTCTTTCTTCAGGTGTGTGCTTCCCCTGCCTTCTTAAGAGAAGGGTCTGATGGGGGTGCCTAGAGAGGAGACCGAGCTAATGAGCCATAAAGGTCAAGTGGAAGGGCTGGGCACGTTGGCTCATGCCTGTAATCCCAGCACTTTGGGAGGCTGAGGCAGGTGTATCATGAGGTCAAGAGATTGAGACCATCCTGGCCATCATGGTGTAACTCTGTCTCTACTAAAAATACGAAAATTAGCCGGGTGTGGTGGCGGGTGCCTGTAGTCCCAGCTACTAGGGAGGCTGAGGCGGGAGAATCGCTTAAACCTGGGAGGTGAAGGTTGTAGTGAGCTGAGAGCACGCCACTGCACTCCAGCCTGGTGACAGAGCAAGACTCTATCTCAAAAAAAAAAAAAAGATCAAGTGGAACAGGGGACTTGTAGTTGGCTGGAGGGGACAGTGCTGTTAGCATGCACCTGTCTCAGCAGAGAGACAGCTGCCGCCTGTGTAGGCGTAGCCTCGTCCCGGCAAGCTCTAGGAATGTCATGCTTGGTGTGTTTACTGGGCGGATGAGGAAGGGCACAAGCCCTGCTTTTGTCCCTTGGTGGAAAGGAGGACCCCACAACTCAGCCTTCCGTGGTGGATCTGGGCAGGGGCCGTGTGGGTTCCCCAGGGCTTTCCTCATGAGCTTTCACGATGTCTGTGCTCTTCGTAGATGGAACACAGTCATCTATTGGCAGCCTCTTGGCTCATCTCCAGACTGAAAATCCCCTTAATTTGAAGTAGATAAGAGATAGGAAACAGGCCACGTGCGGTGGTTCAAGCCTGTAATCTCAACACTTTTGGAAGCTGAGGCAGAAGGATCGCTTGAGCCCACGAGTTTGAGGCTGAAGTGAACTGTGATCATGCCACTGCACTCCAGCTAGGGCAACAGAGCAAGACCCCAACTCTAAAAGAGAGAGAAAAAAAGGAGAGAGAGGAAACAAAAAGTAGACCATACTGAATTGTTCCAAGTATAACTCAGGAGAGTCTCAGGAGTAGCCTTCTCTAACACCAAACGAGGAGTGTATTTATACATTGAACACCTGGGAACATGACAGCGTGGTGGGAGAGAAGCTGCAGCTCATGCCACATCCTCATGCCTCCTCCTGTGGCCTTCTCCTTGTCTCCCAACATAGTTTGCCCTGGGCCTTTGGAAGATGCCAGCTCTTCCTAGAGCTTCTACCACTTGTCAGATGTGGGGTTGGGGATATCTACAGACTGATTGGTTTCTGAGTTGCCCTGATCCCCAAGATGGCTCCCACTACTGACTGTTCTTCTCAGGAGTGTGAAATGCTGAAAGCTTTGGGCATCTCCTTTTAAAATGCCTGGGCCCAGCCAGGTGCAGTGGCTCATGCCTGTAGTCCCAGCACTTTTGGAGGCCAAGGCAGGAGGATCATTGGAGCAGGAGTTCAATACCAGCCCGAGCAATATAGTGAGACCCCATCTTGATTGCATGGGTGATGGGTGGATGGATGGATGGATGGATGGATGGATAGATCGATAGAGAGACAGAATAGATAAATGATAGGACAGAAGAAAAAAAGAAGGAAGGAAGGAATGGAAGGAAAGGAAGGAAAGGAAAGAAGAGAAAGGAAAGAAAGAAAAAGGAAAGAAAAAGAGAAAGAAAAGACAGAAAGAGAAAAGAAAGAAGGAAGGAAAGGATAGATTAGATGACAGATAGATAGATGGTAGGATAGATTAGATAGGTGATAGATGATAAATAGAAAACATGGTAGATATAGAATAGATTAGATAGATAGGATAGATTAGATAGATAGATAGAGAGAGAGAGAGAGATAATAGATTAGATAGATGGATACCAGCACCCAATGAGAGGAGGATCCAACTAGAATCTTTTGGGGTCTTTGCCTTTTATTCCTTAGATGAGGAGGTCATTGTCAGCAATTCTTCAGTCTCATCCTAGCAAATTGCTGTCCAGAAACTCTAAATCAATTATTTGGCACCTTTATATGTATGAGGAGGAAACAGAACCTTCTCAAAGAGAAATGTCACTTGCTGACCCTGACTGAGTCTTCTCTAGAATGTTTTATTTATAATTTCAGTTAGGAAAGAAAACCAGCCAGATTTGAGCCCCGTGAGGCCTCATGTTTTTATTCCTCTGAGATAATCTGGTTGTCAGGGAATGTTTTTAGCAGTTGTTGGCTCTTTCCCTCAATAAGTCAAGCTCGATTGAGAAACCATTGCTTCCCCTTGCAGATCCCCCCTTTTTTTTAACTGCAGTCAAATTCACTTACAGAAATTAACCATTTTAAGTCGGGCACAGTGGCTCATGCTCATAATCCTAGCACTTTGGGAGGGTGAGGCAGGTAGATCACTTGAGGCCAAGAGTTTGAGACCAGCCTGGCCAACATGGTGAAACCCTATCTCTACTAAAAATACGAAAATTAGCCAGGTGTGGTGGTGCGCACCTGTAGTCCCAGCTACTCAGGAGGCTGGAGAATTGCTTGAACCCGGGAGGCAGAGATTGCAGTGAGCCGAGATCATGCCACTGCCCTGCAGCCTGGGCGACACAGCAAGGCTCCATCTCAAATAAATAAATAAGAAAGAAATTAACCATTTTAAAATAAAAAATTCAGCACATTTAGTGCATTCACAGTGTTGTGCAAGCATCACCTCTATCTAGTTCAAAACATTTCCATCACCCCAAAGAGAAGCCTCGTATATTACACAGCCACTCCCCATTCCCCACTTCCCTCACTCCCTGGCAACCCCTAAGTGCTTTGTCTCTATGGACTTGACTGTTCTGGAAATTTCACATCAATGTGATCGTATCTTATGTGGCTTTTATGTCTGGCTTCTTTCAGCATCATGTTTTTGGGGTTCATCAATGTTGTAGCCTGTGTCAATGCTTTATTCCTTTATTTTATTATTTTATTTTTTGAGACAAAGTCTCACTCCGTCACCCAGGCTGGAGTGCACTGGCGTGGTTTCGGCTCACTGCAAACTCCACCTCCCAGGTTCCAGTGATTCTCCTGGCTCAGCCTCCTGAGTAGCTGGGATTACAGGTGCCCACCACCACACCTGGCTCCGTGTGTGTGTGTGTGTGTGTGTGTGTGTGTGTGTGTGTGTGTGTTTAGTAGAGACGAAGTTTCACTATGTTGGCCAGGCTGATCTGGAATTCTTGATCTCAGGTGATCCGCCTGCCTCAGCCTCCCAAAGTACTGGGATTATAGGTGTGAGTCACCGTGCCCGGCCCCTTCATTCCTTTTTATTCATGGCTGAATCACATTCTATTGTGTGACTAGACTAGGACAGACATTTGGGCTGTTTCCACCTTTTTGTTTTTTTGAGACAGTCTCGTGTCATCCAGGCTGGAGTGCAGTGTCACGATCTCGGCTCATTGCAACCTCCGACTCCTGGGTTCAAGCAATTCTCCTGCCTCAGCCTCCCAAGTAGCTGGGACTACAGGCACCTGCCACCACGCCCGGCTAATTTTTGTATTTTTAGTAAAGATGAGGTTTCACTATGTTGACCAGGCTGGTCGTGAACTCCTGATCTCATGATCCGCCTGCTTCAGCCTCCCAAAGTGCTGGGATTATAGGCTTGAGCCACCGCGCCCAACCTGTTTCCACCTTTTGGCTCTTATGAAAAGTGTTACACTGACTATGCATATACAAGGACTTGTTTGAGTCGCTGTTTTCCATTCGGTTATAAACTTGGATGGGAGAGAACCGGAGACCATGCGGTCAGTTTTTGAGTTGTCCTCTTCAGTCAACGTCTGTCCTCTTCAGTCAACGTCTGACTCGGCTCTCTGTGAGTCCTCTGAGCGTGACTTGCCCGTGCTCCCCTCTGCAGGAGGAAAACTCTCTCTTCGTCATGACCAACATGATCCTCACCATGAACCAGACCCAGGACCTGTGTCCCGAGGTAGGAGGCCCCCCGGGAAGAGCCCCAGGCCCCACATGCCTCTCCACGCCTGTCCGCCTGTGTGTGGGCCACATGGCGCTTGTTTTCACTCCTTCTTTTTCCAGATTCCAGATGAGACCACTGTGTGTAAATCAGATGCCAACTGTACTGCTGGCTCTGCCGGCACCCACAGTAATGGTACGAGCTTGCAGCCTCCTGGGGAGGGCGGTCCCTGAGCAGATGCCCCCACCGTGGAGCCTTTCTGATAGAGAAATCCCCCCAGTTCCTTCACATGACCATGGGTGAGCCGGGTGTCGAGGTTGGGGTCCTGGAACCCTCTCTACATTCACTGCTGTCAGTGGAGCCCCAGAGGCCATCCTAGCTCTTGCCCTATTCTGTTTTTTCTCTTCTTCTTCTTCTTTTTTTGAGCCAGAGTCTTGCTCTGTCGCCCAAGCTGGAGTGCAGTGGCATGATTTAGGCTCACTGCAACCTCCACCTCCCGCGTTCAAGCAATTCTCCTGCCTCAGCCTCCCGAATAGCTGGGATTACAGGCACACGCCACCACGCCCAGCTAATTTTTGTCTTTTTTGTAGAGATAGGGTTTTACCATGTTAGCCAGGCTGGTCTCGAACTCCTGACCTCAGGTGATCCACCCACCTCAGCCCCCCAAAGTGCTAGGATTACAGGCATGAGTTACTGCGCCCAGCCTCTTGTCCCATTCTTTAGCTTGGCATCACCCTGGCTGAGATGTGGCTGGCACACAGGTGACTGTCTTCCTCCAATTCTAACTCCTGGACACTGACACTGTCTAAATCCCAGATTTGCACAGCTCAAGATTGGCCGCATGGGAGGCTGGATGGGGCTCTCCCTCTCTACTCCAAAAAAGTAGAAAATGAGAGACCCCTGTGGACGTGGGATCCCCCTTTGTGTTTGTAGGAGTCTCAACAGGCAGATGCGTACCTTTCAATCAGTCCATCAAGACGTGTGAGGTGGCAGCCTGGTGCCCAGTGGAGGATGACACACACGTGCCGCAGTGAGTCCAGCACTAGGGAAAGAAGTGCCTTTTTATTTATTTATTTATTTATTTATTTATTTATTTATTTATTTATTTTTGAGACACAATGTCACTCTGTACCCCAGGCTAGAGTGTAGTGGTGTGATCTTGGCTCACCACAACCTCCGCCTCCTGGGTTCGAATAATTTTCTGTGCCTCAGCCTCCCGAGTAGATGAGATTATAGGCGCCCATCACCACGCCCAGCTAATTTTTGTATTTTTAGTAGAGACGGGGTCTTGCTATGTCGGCCAGGCTGGTCTCGAACTCCTGACCTCAAGTGATCCACCTGCCTTGGCCTCCCAAAGTGCTAGGATTACAGGCGGGAGCCACCATACCCAGCTGGAAGCACCTTCAACTCTGGGTGTCAGCCCTGAGCAGAGGTGGTCAAGGAGTCACACCTGTGTGTTGTGGCTTTTTGTGTGTTTCTGGTGTCTGTGTGGAGTCAGACTGCCCTAAGATGGCTGCTCTCAACCACAAGGCAGCGACCGTCAGTGGCAAGGTGGGCCACAAGTGTCTGTCACTCACGAGAAGGGTGCAGCTGACTTCCTTGTATGTTAGGACTCTGTCAGTTGCAAATAACTGACAGGAAACAGTTCTCAGTGCCTTAAGCACATGTGCACAAACACACACACACATACACATGCGTGCATACCGGGGGGCAGTGTATTGTTCGGCTAACCAAAAAGATCCAGCGTGGCCATGAGAATCTCGTGCCAGGCTGAGGCGGAAGAATCTCTTGAACCGGGGAGGCAGTGGTTGCTGAGCTGAGATGGTGCCACTGCACTCCCTCCTGGGCGACAGAGGCCACTGCACTCCCGCCTGGGCGACAGAGGCCACTGCACTCCTGCCTGGGCGACAGAGTGAGGGATAAAGGACAACACCCTAGTCTCCCCTCCTGGCTCTGCGTCCCTCCGTGCCAGCTTCACTTGCAGGACCCACAGCATAGCCCAGGAGGCAGCACTGCACTTACAGCCCTCCAAGGCTGAGTGCCCCTTCCCAACTGTTCCTGGAGATTCTAGACCTGTCCATCATCACATCAACGGCCGTATCTCTCAACCCATCTCTGTGGCTGGGGCATGGGTTTCGCTTAGCAGCTTGGGCCTGGGTCACATGCCCACCTCTGCAGCTGGGGTTAGAGTCAGACCCACCCAAGTGACACAGGCAAGCATCGGGGAGATATGGCTTCCAAAGGACATTTGGGGTTCTGTTACCAGAAAAGCTGGGCGCAGATGCTGGTAAGAAAACAACAGATATTTGCTACAATGTATTTTAAACTAAACTAGACAGGTTCGTCCTGGCGCAGTGGCTCATGCTATAATCCTAGCACTTTGGGAGGCTGAGGCAGGCGGATCATCTGAGACCAGGAGTTTGAGACCAGCCCAACATGGAGAAACCCCGTCTCTACTAAAAAATACAAAAATTAGCCAGGCATAGTGGCGGTCGCCTGTAATCCCAGCTACTTGGGAGACTGAGGTAGAAGAATCGCTTGAACCCGGGAAGTGGAGATCCCGGTGATCTCAGTGAGCTGAGATCTCGCTTCTGCACTCTAGCCTGGGTGACAGAGAGAGGCTCTGTCTCAAAAAATAAAAATTAAATAAATAAATAAATAAAAATTTAAATATCAACTAAACTAGCCAGGTTCCAGGGTTGTTCTAGAATAACATTCTTCCTGGTGGTAATTGGCTGGACTTCGTGGGGTGGAGTCCGGGCAGCGCTCTGAGAAGTGTGTGCAGCCCAGGGCCTTTCTCACCAAGAGCTCAGACCGAGGCCTCCATGAGCCCCGGGGAGCAGGAAGCCACTAAACCTCATCCTGGGTGTGTTGAGACGGAAGGAAAGACTGAGAACTGCAGATTTAGAGATTGCTAAGGCAAGGGAAGGAGACAGAAAAAGAAAAGGAATCCTGGCATCTTAGAGCCGGGGAGGATCTTGCAGAGCTGTGCTCTCCAACACAGGAGACTCTGGCCACACGTGGCTATTGAAAATAGAAATATGACTGGGTCCAAAAGAAGATGGGCTGCCCATAGGAAGTTCACTCATCATCGAATCGGATTTTATTTTTTCTTTTTTTTGAGTCGAAGTCTCGCTCTGTCGTCCAGGCTGGAGTACAGTGGCATGATCTCGGCTCACCGCAACCTCTGCCTCCCGGGTTTAAGTGATTCTCCTGCCTCTGCCTCCTGAGTAGCTGGGATTATAGGCACCCACCACCACACCTTGCTAATTTTTGTGTTTTTAGTAGAGAGTGGGTTTCACCATGTTGGCCAGGCTGGTCTCAAACTCCTGACCTCAGTTGATCCACCTGCCTCAGCCTCCCGAAGTGCTGGGATTACAGGTGTGAGCCACCGCGCCCAGCCTGATTCTGAACATTTATTTATTTATTTATTTTATTTTGTTTTTTGAGATGGAGTCTCACTCTGTCGCCCAGGCTGGAGTGCAGTGGTGCCATCTCTGCTCACTGCAAGCTCTGCCTTCTGGGTTCACACCATTCTCCTGCCTCAGCCTCCCAAGTAGCTGGGACTACAGGCGCCCGCCACAATGCCCAGCTAACTTTTTTGTATTTTTAGTAGAGACCAGGTTTCACCATGTTAGCCAGGATGGTCTTGATCTGACCTCATGATCCACCTGCCTTGGCCTCCCAAAGTGCTGGGATTACAGGCGTGAGTCACCGTGCCCGGCCCTGAATATTTATTATGAAAAAAAGAATGTATAATATCTCATTGATTTTTTATGTTGGTTATATGTTGAAGTTATATTTTGGGTAATTGTATAAAATTGTACTTGTTTCTTTTACTTTGTAATGTGGCTCTTAGGAAACTTTAAATTGGAGTGTGGCTTGTAGTTGTGTCTCATAAGATACTTTTGTTTTGAGACAGGATCTTGCTCTGTCACCCAGTGCAGTGATAACCACCATGGCTCACTGCAGCCTCGAACTCCTGGACTCAAGTGATCTTCCCGCCTCATCCTCCTGGTGTAGCTGGGACCACAGGGGCGCACCACCATGCCCAGCTAACTTATTTTTTGTAGAGACAGGGTTTCGCCATGTTGCCCAGGCTGGTCCTGAACTCCTGGGCTCAAGCAACCCACCTGCCTTAGTCTCCCGAAGTGCTGGGATTACAGGGTGAGCCACCACACCTGACCTCATAATATACTTTCATTGGACCTCACTGTTATAGATCTAATCCAGTGTAGAATGATTTTTAAGTGCACACTAATAAAAGAAATAACATTGGCCAGGCACAGTGGCTCACACCCATAATCCCAGCACTTTGGGAGGCAGAGACGGGTGGATCACTTGAGACCAGGAGTTCAAAACCAGCCTGTCCAACATGGTGAAACCCCCTTCTACTAAAAATAGAAAAATTAGCCAGGCATCGTGGTGTGCGCCTGTAATCCCAGCCACTCAGGAAGCTGAGGCACGAGAATTGCTTGAACCTGGAAGACGGAGGTTGCAGTAAGCCGAGATCATACCACCGCACTCCAGCCTGGGTGACAGAATAAGACTCTGTCTCAAAAACAAAACAAAAACTAAAACGTTTTGGAACTAGATAGAGGTGATGATTGCACAACATTATGAATGTACTAAATGCCACAGAATTGTCCAGTTTAAAATGGTTAATTTTATGTTATGTGAATTTCATCTCAATTTCTCTAAAAAGGTGAGTTGATCTTAAAGTATTACATATGAGGTACACAGTTGTGGGGGTGTGTTATGGTACAGGAAATGACAAAACTTGAACACCCCTGTTGTAAGCCATCCCTCTTGAGGGAGTGGGGACTTTGAAAACCTGAGAGAAGGCCAGGTATGGTGGCCCGTGCCTGTAATCCCAGCACTTTGGGAGGCCGAGGTGGGTGGATCACCTGAGATTGGGAGTTTGACACCAGCCTGGCCAACATGGTGAAACCCCATCTCTACTAAAAATATGAAAAAATTAGCCAGGCGTGGTGGTGCACGCCTGTAACCCCAGCTACTCGGGAGGCTGAGGCAGGAGAATCACTTGAACCCAGAGGTTGCAGTGAGCCAAGATTGCAGCATTACACTCCAGCCTGAGCAACAGGAGCGAGACTCCATCTCAAAAAAAAAAAAAAAAAAAAAAAACCTGAGAGAAGCCCCTTGGTCCCAGCCTTTCTCTGACAGCAGCAGTGACAGGCTCAGCTCTCCTCAGAGTACAGCCCTGTCACTGGCCTTGCTCCTGTCTCAGGGCTGGGGAGACTGTTGATGTTGTCATTCCAAAGATCCCACCTGGATTAGGGAACATTCCCCACAGAAGGGTCAGCCGTACAGTGCCAGATTCTCCAGGAGAAATTCAAAGAAGTGGAGTCCCCTTGGGGACAGATTCAACTTGTGTTGTCAGCCAGGAGCTGACGTGGCACTTCTGAGAAGAGGCGGGTGCACCTGCTGGCAGGTGCTTTGTGCACTTTTCAGACAGGTCAAGATCCAGCCTGTAGGCAAATTTACTTTTGCTTTGGCGTGTAAAACCGGATCTGCCCAGCCTTCATTCTTTCCCTGGAGAACGCCTAAGGCCCCGAAGCCCCTAAGGCCTGGAAGCCCGGCCTACTGCTTTCCAGTGAGGCCATGAATCCCCTCCCTGGTTAGCAATTCGGTTTTCACTGCCTTGGGGGAGAGGGCCTGCCCTTCCTTGAGAGGAAGAACCTGGAAGGCTCGGCTCAGTCTCTTATCTTGGAAGAGAAGAGTGTGTGTGCAGAAGAGAGTAGAAAATGTTAGAGGTGTTTCATCTTCTTGACAAAATGACATTGTAAGATGTGTGTATATGTTTTTAAAAATAGTACCTAGGGGCTGAACATGGTGGCTCACTCCTGTAGTCCAGTACAGGGAGGCGGAGGTGGGAGTATCGCTTGAGGTCAGGAGTTCCAGACCAGCCTGGGCAATGTAGGAAGACTTCATCTCTACAAAAAAAAAAAAAAAAAAAAAAAAAAAAAACAGAAAGAAAGAAATTTTAATTAGCCAGGCATGGTGATGCATGCCTATAGTTCCAGCTACTTGAGAGGCTGAGGTGGGAGACCTCCCTGGAGCCTGGGAGGTTGAGGCTACAAGAAGCTGTGTTCATGCAACTGTACTCCAGCCTGGGCAACAGAGCAAGGCCCCGTCTCAAAAATATTTATAGGCTGGGCGCGGTGGCTCACATCTATAATCCCAACACTTTGGGAGGCTGAAGCAGGCGGATCACTTGAGGCCAGGAGTTGGAGACCAGCCTGACCAACATGGTGGAACCCTGTCTCTACTAAAAATACAAAAAAAGTTAACCAGGCATGGTGGTGCACACCTGTAATCCCAGCTACTCAGGAGGCTGAGGCAGGAGAATTGCCTGAACTCAGGAGGCTGAGGTTGCAGTGAGCTGAGATCGCACCATTGCACTCAAGTCTAGGTGATAGAATGACTCCATCTCAAAAAAAAATAATAAATATATATGTATTGTGTGTGTGTGTGTATATACACACACACACACATATATATAATATTATATATATATAACATACGTATGTGAGTATTTGTATATATTTGTATTTCATTAACAGTAATGTTATCATTGTTTTTCAGACCTGCTTTTTTAAAGGCTGCAGAAAACTTCACTCTTTTGGTTAAGAACAACATCTGGTATCCCAAATTTAATTTCAGCAAGTAAGTGGTGGCCGCGCGTGTTGCGTGAGTTCACCAGGGTCTTGGAGAAACTTCTGGCTCTTCTCTCTTCTCTGAGGTTTTCATTGCTCTGATTTTCTGCTTCCTCTCGACTTTAGGAGGAATATCCTTCCCAACATCACCACTACTTACCTCAAGTCATGCATTTATGACGCTAAAACAGATCCCTTCTGCCCCATATTCCGTCTTGGCAAAATAGTGGAGAATGCAGGACACAGCTTCCAGGACATGGCCGTGGAGGTGGGTGCGGGTCCTGGCTCTCCTGACCCAGCCCTGGAGGCATCTCGTGCCAGGCGCTGAGGAAAGCCTCGCCATGTCTCTGCTGCTCACCCCCAGGGAGGCATCATGGGCATCCAGGTCAACTGGGACTGCAACCTGGACAGAGCCGCCTCCCTCTGCTTGCCCAGGTACTCCTTCCGCCGCCTCGATACACGGGATGTCGAGCACAACGTGTCTCCTGGCTACAATTTCAGGTGGGCGTGAGCTTGGACCCCTCGCTCATGTTGTGTGGGGGGTGCTGGTGGCTGGGTACACACCAGTGGGGGCACCCACGCCCGCTGAAAACTCAGGCAGCACCCCAAGGACAGGCTGCTGGTCCCCCATCCAAGGCAGCAGGAAGGCCATGCCGGGAAAATGCACTTAGTGGTGTCCTGCTCCAGGGCCATCCCAGCCCCCGAGAACCCTCCTTGCCCTTTCCTGCCACAAGAAACATGTTGAGATAGTTCTTAGAGCAGCCAGGAGAGGCTGGGGGCTTGAGCTTTCCAGCGCCAGCCTCAGCCATGACCTCCATTCACTGTCTCGAGGAGCAGATGATCCATGATCCTCCAGTCCAAAGGCCTCTGGGGCCTGGCCCAGGAATTGGTTTCTCAAAGGTTGAACCTGTGCCAGAATCTCCAGAGTGCAGGGGACACAGGTTTGAGGCCCCTGAAAGGCCTTGCTTGGTTCCCTGCTGCAAATGCTGGCATCTTGGTGTCCTCGGGTAGTTGTAAGCAAGTCCTACAAACAGTGGCTTGCAACCACAGGACTTGGTTTTCTCACAGTTCTGGAGGCCACAACCTAAAATCCAGGCGTCAGCAGGGCCGTGCTCGCTCTGAAGGCTCTAGAGAGAGTCCTTGCTTGTCTCTCCCGGCTTCTGGTAGCCCACGGCATTCCTTGGCTTGTGGACGCATCACTCCAGTACTCTGCCTCTGCCGTCATGAGGCCTTCTGCCCTGTGTGTGTCTCTGTGTCTTTTCTTCTTGTAAGGACAGCAGTCACTGAGTTTAGGGCCCACCCTACTCCAGTAGGACCTCATCTTAACAAATTACGTCTGCCAAGATCTTATTTCCAAATAAGGTCACACTCCCAGGCTTCAGGTAGATGTGAATTTTGGGGGACACACTGTTCAACCCACTACAGCTGATGATCTCATGACAGGGTCTTATTGCCACTTCCTTGAGGCAGCAGAATCTGTAGCCAGGTACATTTCCATGTACCCTTTGTTGCATTTTTCACACTCCTTGAAAAAGAGGCCCTCCAGGCTGGGCACAGTGACTCATGCCTGTAATCCTAGCACTTTGGGAGGCCAAGGCGGGCAGATCACCTGAGGTCGGGAGTTCAAGACCAGCCTGGCCAGCATGGCGAAAACCCATCTCTACTAAAAAAAAAAAATACAAAAATTAGCTGGGCATGATGGCGCATGCCTGTAATCCCAGCTACTTGGGAGGCTGAGGCAGGAGAATCGCTTGAGCCAGGGAGGCGGAGGTTGCAGTGAGCCGAGATCGCACCACTGCACTCCAGCCCCAGCGACAAAGCAAGTCTCCGTCTCAGGGGCAAAAAAAGAAAAGAGGCCCTGCAAGGACCTTCCTGGGCGCGTTCAGCGGCGCTTTGGGCTGCACTTGCCTCCCTCTAGTGGTGACATGTGGAATCCGATCCATACGGGATCCTAAGACCTGTAATTGTGGGATCTGCTGTCTTTTTGAAACTTCTGGCTCACTGAGTAAAGCAGATATTTGAATTTTTCTTTTCTAACAGTTAGATTTGTGTTATTCCATCTCTGCTGTCACATACTTCTTGTGGAAACCTCAAGCTTAGGTCAGAGCCCTAAAACAGAAAGACCTCAGGACGCCTATCCCCTGACCTCGGCCAGCACCAGGCCCTGCCTGTGTCTCCCAGGCCTGGCCCATGGCATGGAAGTTGTGGGCCAGATAAAGCATGGACCTAGGGTGTGGGCCGAGGCTCCTGTGGGTCCCTGGAGAACACGGGGTAGCAGATGGTATGTCTTGATGGCTCTTCAGCCACCCATCCCCTGCTCACGCGCGTGGGCCTCTCACTCTCGCCCGTGCGCTTTCTTTTCTTTTAAGGGAGTGACTTGCTCTGTCCCCCAGGTTGGAGTGCAGTGGTGTGATTTCAGCTCACTGCAACCTTTACCTCCCGGGTTCAAGCGATTCTCCTGCCTCAGCCTCCTGAGTAACTGGGATTACAGGCACCCGCCACCTCACCCAGCTAATTTTTTGTATTTTTATTAGAGATGGGGTTTCTCCATGTTGACCAGGTTGGTCTCGAGCTCCTCACCTCAAGTGATCTACCCGCCTCAGCCTCCCAAAGTGCCAGAATTACAGATGTGAGCCACCACGCCTGGCCATATATTTTGAAATGGTCTTATTGAGATGCAATTCACATGCCATACCGTTCACCCATTTGAAGTGCAGAATGCATCGTTTTCACTATATTCACAGATAAGTGCAACCTTCACCACAGTCCATTTTAGAACATTTCCATCATCTCAAAAAGAAACCCTGCACCGTTCTGTCATTCCCCCGCCCCTGGCAACAGTGGTCTGCTTTCTGTCTCTGCAGATGCGCCTCTTCTGGGCATTTCGTATAAATCGAATCAATATGTGGCCTTTTGTGTCTGCCTCCTTCCCCTTAGCCTGATGTTTTCAAGCTTCATCCATGTTGTAGCCTGTGTCAGTACCTCATCTTCTTATGGCCAAATATTCTGTTGTGTTGACAGACAACGTTTTGTTCATCTCTTTATCTGTGTGACAAATCAGTGGTTCTTGTTGTTGTTGTTGTTGTTGTTCTCGAAGACTGTGTGCACAGAATCAATGTTTCTTTGAAAAAATAAAAAAGAAAGCCCTGGGTCAAGAGATTGAGATCATCCAGGCCAATGTGGTGAAACCCCATCTCTACTAAACAATCCAAAAATTAGCTGGGCATGATGGCGCGCACCTGTAGTCCCAGCTACTTGGGAGGCTGAGGCAGGATAATTGCTTGAACCCAGGAGGTGGAGGTTGCAGTGAGCTAAGATTGGTGCCCCTACACTCCAGCCTGGCAACAGAGGGAGACTCCATCTCAAAAAAAAAAAAAAAAAAAGGCCCTGCACTGATGCTGTGTTTGGGGCTGGCTTAGTCCCCTCCTGCAGTGCTGGCTGGTCACATTCTTACTGTTAGATGTTGGAGGCCAGGGTCCCTTGAGGGAGGCAGGTGGGATGTAACAAGTGGGATGTTGAGAGCAAACTGTTCAGGTTCAGGAGGGGATGGTGGTGCTGGAGAAGGAGGTCTCCCTGTGTCCCTCCACCTCATGGGCCCCACGTCTTCCTGCTTGCACAGCCTGCCTCAGCCAGGAGAGGCCCCGAGCCGCTCCAGCATCTGTTCAGCCAGCAGAGTGGACCATTCGCCCATGCCAGCTCCACTCTAACATCCTCTCCCAGGGCCCAAGGTCCTGCCCCAGCCATCTCCCCCGATCCATCCTCCTTCTCCTCAGGTTTGCCAAGTACTACAGAGACCTGGCTGGCAAGGAGCAGCGCACGCTCACCAAGGCCTACGGCATCCGCTTCGACATCATCGTGTTTGGGAAGGTAGCTCGCCGCCACTGGCTCCCCTCCGTCACTCCCTGCAGGGACAAGGGGCCTCTCCCTGCCCCTGCAGAAACACTTTTTTCCTTTTTCTCTGTCTTGACAGGCAGGGAAATTTGACATCATCCCCACCATGATCAACATCGGCTCTGGCCTGGCACTGCTGGGCATGGTGAGTGGGCTAGGCCCTGCCTTCACCCTCACGGTGAGGTGAGACCCTGGGCTGGGCTCCTGGTCCTGGCCCTGGGCCCGAGACCTCAGATGTGTTTCTAGACTTGACCCTCTGGCCTTCTTTCCCTTAGCCCCCAGCCCTCCTTCCACCTTCCCTTCACCAAGACCACACCCCTTGGGTCCCAGCCTTCTCCCAAGAGATGGAGGTGCCTTTCCATTCCGGTCAAGATTCCAGGCTTCTCAGGAAGGGGCACGCAAAGAATAAGAGGGGCTGCAATCCTGGCTCACTCTTACCCTGTGCTAAATTCAGGCGACCGTGCTGTGTGACATCATAGTCCTCTACTGCATGAAGAAAAGACTCTACTATCGGGAGAAGAAATATAAATATGTGGAAGATTATGAGCAGGTAGGCCCCTCCTGGCCGCCAGCAGGTGCAGGCCTCTCATCTCCCGGGTGCGGGAGCCCTGGGCGTGGGCCCGTCTGGGGAGGCTGTTCTGCAGAGGCTGGCGCCAGTGTGGCGCAGTGTCCCCGTTAACCCCGGCCGTCCCGCCACTCTCAGCAGCTGCTCCATCCCTAGGCGCCGTACTCGATTGATTCTTTATTTTTTTATTTTTTTTATTTTTTTATTTTTTTTTTAAGAGACGTCAGTCTTGCTCTGTCGCCGGGCTCGGAGCTGCAGTGGCCGGATCTCAGCTCACTGCAAGCTCCGCTCCTGGGTTTACGCCCATTCTCCTGCCTCAGGCCTCCGAGTAGCTGGGACTACAGGCGCCCGCCACCTCGCCGGCTAGTTTTTTTGTTTTTTAGTAGAGACGGGTTTCCCGGGTTAGCCAGGAATGGTCTTTGATCTCCTTGGACCTCGTGATCCGCCGTCGTCGGCCTCCCCAAAGTGCTGGGATTACAGGCTTGAGCCACCGCGCCCAGCCTCGATTGACTCTTTAAACCCACCCTCGTTTCAGTGAGCGATATCTCAAGTTGGTTATGGTAATGCATGCTCTGAGAATGCCTGTGTGCACACACTACTTCAGTTCACCTTGTGGAACAGGAAAGGTTGGGTTCCAGGCCTGGGACCAGCTTGAGAACCCCTGACAGTGAAGTCCCTGGAGCGCACCTCCCTCCCGCCTGCCACAAGGGGTCCCAGGGGCACCTTGATCTGCTTGTGTCCTTCTTTGCAGGGTCTTGCTAGTGAGCTGGACCCGTGAGGCCTACCCCACACCTGGGCTCTCCACGGCCCCATCGAAGAACAGAGAGGAGGAGGAGGGAGAAATGGCCACCACATCACCCCAGAGAAAGTTCTGGAATCTGATTGAGTCTCCACTCTGCAAGTACTCAGGGTTCCCCAGCAGCTCCTGTGTGTTGTGTGCAGGATCTGTTTGACCACTCGGCCCAGGAGGTCACCAATCTGTTCTTGGCTGGGTCAACTCTGTTATTCCCACAACCTGGGGTTGTGGGGGGGAGCACTGGCCCGAGGAAGTGGCACTGCTGTGACTTTCAGGGCTGGAGCTGGCTTTGCTCAGAAGCCTCCTGTCTCCAGCTCTCTCCTGGACAGGCCCAGTCCTCTGAGGCACGGTGGCTCTGTTGGAGCACTTTATGTGGCAGGGGAGGCCGCCTGGTTGCAGTCATTAGACTTGTAGCAGGCCTGGGCTGCAGGCTTCCCCCAACCATTCCCTGCAGCCATGAGGCAGAGCTGGCATTTCTCCTCAGAGAAGTGCTGTGCTGAAGTGATCGAGGACCAGACATTAAAGCCTGATTTTCTTAATCCCTGTCTGTTGCCTCGTAGCATGTGCTAGAACTTCCCTTCCTACCCTTTACGACAACCAGTAAATCCACTTGTCCGGCTCACTGTGCTCAGAAAAGGTCCATGGGATAGTCTATTTCTGGCGCTTATGCACATTTTCCCCTACTTCTTTATTTATTTTTGAGGCAGAGTCTCACTCTGCCACCCAGGCTGGAGTGCAGTGGCACAATCTCTGCACACTGCAACCTCCACCTCCCAGGTTCAAGTGATTCTCCTGCCTCAGCCTCCCGAGTAGCTGTGATTACAGGCACATGCCACCATGACCAGCTGATTTTTGTATTTTTAGTAGAGGCAGGGTTTCATCATGTTGGCCACGAGGCTGGTCTCGAACTCCTGACCTCAAACGATCCGCCTCCCTTAGCCTCTCAAAGTGCTTGGATTACAGGTGTGCGCCACCATGCCTAGCCTATTTATTTTTATTACCCAGGCTGGAGTGCAGTGGCGTGATCACTGCTTACTGCAGCCTCCATCTGCTGGGCTTAAGTGATCCTCCTACCTCAGCCTCCCATAGTGCTGGGATTACAGGCATGAGCCACCGCACCCAGCTGCCTACTTTTTAAAGCCTAATAATTTCTGTCATTAGCTTGTCTTCCTATACAGTTCACAGGACACTTTTTTTTTAGGGGCATTTTTTTTTTTTTTTTTTTTTTTTTGAGACGGAGTCTCACTGTGTCGCCCAGGCTGGAGTGCAGTGGCCAGATCTCAGCTCATTGCAAGCCTCGCCTCCCGGGTTTACGCCATTCTCCTGCCTCAGCCTCCCGAGTAGCTGGGACTACAGGAGCCCGCCACCTCGCCCAGCTAGTTTTTTGTATTTTTTAATAGAGATGGGGTTTCACCGGGTTAGCCAGGATGGTCTCAATCTCCTGACCTCGTGATCCGCCCGTCTCGGCCTCCCAAAGTGCTGGGATTACAGGCTTGAGCCACCGCGCCCAGCCTCTATAGTGACATCTTACCTGTGCTTCCTTTTGACATAATATTACAATTCTATGCTGTGGGTAACAATTTTTGGTAACATGGAAGTGGCTTCCTCTACCTTCCCTGTTTGCTTCCCAAAAGTCTCCAACCAAAAGCAGCAGCACGCATACCCAGCTCCACTCAGGTTCGAGATGTTCATGAAGCTATTTCCAGCTGTGACTACATACCAACTAAATTTTTTTGTGTGTTTTTTTGTTTTTGAGACAGAGTCTTGCCCTATTGCCCAGGCTGGAGTGCAGTGGCACAATCTCGGCTCACTGCAACCTTTGCCTCCTGGGTTCAAGCAATTTTCCTGCCTCAGCCTCCCAAGTAGCTGGGATTACAAGCATCTGCCACCACACACGGCTAATTTTTGTGTTTTTAGTAGAGACAGAGGTTCACCACGTTGGCCAGGCTGGTCTCGAACTCCTGACCTCATGATCCACTGCCTCAGCCCCCGAAAGTGCTGGGATTACAGGCGTGAGCTACTGCGCCCGGCCACACACCAGCTGAATTCTGCTTCAGGTATTCAGAATCTCCCTAGAGGAAGCAGTTTGCCCTTCGCCTCTGCCATTAATTCACTTCCAAGTACTGAGGGGAACCATTATTTTAGAAATGCTCTGCGTCTGCTAGATAAATGGCTAACCTGGGCTTTTCTTGCTCTTGGAAAAAAAAAAAAAAAAAGTTTGCCAACTCCCTTTATTGAAGCTCTGGTTCATGCTGCCTTTAAAAAAAAAAAAAAAAAAAAAGCTTGTGGCCTGTAATCCCAGGACTTTGGGAGGCCAAGGTGGATCACTTAAGTATAGGCATTCAAGACCAGCCCAGTCAACATGGTGAGACTCTGTCTCTACAAAAAGTTAAATTAGCCAGGTGTGGTGGTGTATATCTGTAGTTCCAGCTACTTGGGTGGCTGAGGCCAGAGGATCACTTGAGCCCAGAGGTTGAGGCTGCAGTGAGCTATGATGGTGCCACTGTACTCCAGCCTGGGCACCAGAGTGAGACCCTATCTGAGAAAATAAAAGTGCTTGCCTGGGCACACGGGTCAAATGAAGCTGGAATGCTTAGGACTGCTGATATGGGCTGAAAGTGTCTACCAAAATTCACATGTTGGAAACTTAATCCCCAATGCAACCTTATTGGGAGGTGAAGCCTTGGGGAGGTGACTGAGTCAGGACTGTGCTGCCCTCATGAATGGGGTCGGTGCCCTATACAAGGGCTAGAGAGGGAGATCATCCCGTCTGCCCTGCCACTGTCTGCCATGCGAGGACAACGCGTCCTCCCTCCAAAGGATGCAGCACCAAGCACCCTCTTGGAAGCAGACAGCAGCCCTCACCAGATACCAAACCTGCCAGCACCTTGATCTTGAGCTTCCTGGCCTCCAGAAGTATGAGAAATCAATTTTTATTATTTATAAATTACCCAGTCTTAGGTCCTCTGTAACAGCAGCACAAAACAGACTGAAGGCAATGGGTATATCTATGACCTTGCTCGTTAAGGAGTGATGGTCACTGGCTGTCTTCCGAAGTGGGGGAGATGTTGTTTAGCCTCCTCTTTTCTAAAACAGAAGAGTGAAAGCCAGTGTTGGGGTGAGGGATGGGTGTGTTTCCAGATGCCATGAACACCAGCAGGGGGCTGGGTGTGGTGCTGTGCGCCCATCATCCCAGCACTTCGGGAGGCTGAGGCAGGAGGATTACTTGGGCCAAGAGTTTGAGACCAGCCTCAGCAACATAGTGAGACCTCATCCCTACAAATAATTTAAAAATTAGCCAGGCATGGTGGTGCACACCTGTAGTCCCAGCTACTTGGGAGGCTGAGGTGGGAGGATGGCTTGAGTCCAGGAGTTTGAGACCAGGCCTGGCCAATATAGTGAGATTCTGTCTCTATAAAAAATTTAAGAATGGCTGGGCGCGGTGGCTCAAGCCTGTAATCCCAGCACTTTGGGAGGCCGAGACGGGCGGATCACGAGGTCGGGAGATCGAGACCATCCTGGCTAACACGGTGAAACCCCGTCTCTACTAAAAAATACAAAAAACTAGCCGGGCGAGGTGGCGGGCGCCTGTAGTCCCAGCTACTCGGGAGGCTGAGGCAGGAGAATGGCGTAAACCCAGGAGGCGGAGCTTGCAGTGAGCTGAGATCCGGCCACCGCACTCCAGCCTGGGAGACAGAGCGAGACTCCGTCTCAACAAAACAAAACAAAACAAAATTTAAGAATGACCTGGGTGTGGGGCGGGTGTGGTGGTGGTCCCCTGTGGTCCCAGCTACTTTGGAACCTGAAGTGGATGGATCACTTAAGCCTGAGAGGTGGAGGTTGCAGTGAGCCGAGACTGCCACTGCACTCCAACCTGGGTGACGGAATGAGACCCTGTCTCAAAAAAGAAAAAAAGAAAACCAGGCCGGGCGCGGTGGCTCAAGCCTGTAATCCCAGCACTTTGGGAGGCCGAGACGGGCGGATCACCAGGTCAAGAGATCGAGACCATCCTGGCTAACACGGTGAAACCCTGTCTCTACTAAAATACAAAACTAGCCGGGCGAGGTAGCGGGCGCCTGTAGTCCCAGCTACTCGGGAGGCTGACGCAGGAGAATGGCGTAAACCCGGGAGGCGGAGCTTGCAGTGAGCTGAGATCCGGCCACTGCACTCCAGTCCGGGCGACAGAGCGAGACTCCGCCTCAAAAAAAAAAAAAAAAAAAACAGAAGGGTGTTGCTGGCAAATTCTAACCCTTGGACAACTGCCTTAACTTTTGGAGCCTCACCTCACAGATGATGATCCATAAAACGGGGTTAATCCCTACCTTGGGGGGTGAAGTGTCACGTGGTATGCCAGGCCATAGTTCAGTGTGACTGAGACTGCTCCGGGGCTGCACACCTGTCTGGCCTCCACCAGAATCTTGCGATTACCTGCCTGCGAGAGCAGTGCTGCTAAAACTTCAGCATGCAGATGAGTCACCTGGGGAGCAGGTTTAAGCCAAGTCTGGGCATCTGCATTTCTTTTTTTCTTTTAATTTTTGAGACAGGGTCTCGCCCTGTTGCCCAGTCTGGTGTGCAGTGGCATGATCACAGCTCACTGAAACCTTGACCTCCACGGCTCACACAATCCCCTCACCTCAGCCTCCTGCGTAACTGTGGGACCACAGGCATGCACCACCACACTCGATTAATTTTGTAATTTTTTTTCTTTTTTTTTTTAGAGAGATGGGGGTCTTGCCATGTTGTCCAGGCTGGTCTCGAACTCCTGGACTCAAACAATCCTTCCACCTTGGCCTCTCAAATTGCTGGGATTGCAGGCGTGAACCACCGTGCCCAGCTGGCACCTGCATTTCTAGCCCACTCGCAGGTGACACTGGCACTGCTGGTCTGGGAACCACACTGAGTAGTGAGGCCCTAGGACATGCTCTAAATTAGAGATCTGCTGAGTACATTAGCCTTGACTTGGGCGTCTGACCTCACTGTCAGCCTGAGGAAGAAATGCAGACATCAGGGCAGATGGCCTAAATAAACAACCACCAATACAAACCTCCCAAAGAGGCCCAGGCTTTGCACCATTTTGCTGTTTATTTCAACTTTACAGAGAAGCTTAAACATCTGTGGAAAACACGAAAGGCTTATTTTTCTCTTAAGTTCATGTACTTTTTAGTGATAAATACACAGTATTTAACTTTATACACCTGATAAAAGGAAAATGCATAGTAGAAAGGGTCAGGAATGAAACAGAAGCATCGGGCGTTGAATTGATCACAGAGTAGAAAAGTCTGCAGTCCCCAGAAACTCGGCCTCCAGCTGGAGAGGGGAACCAGCGTACCCTGAAACTTCCCTAGCACCTTGGAAGCAAGTGGAGGTCATGGTTCTTCCACTCAGCAACGTGAAGCTCCCTGCTGGAAGACAAGTGACAGCAACAGGCCAGGCCTGTGTCCACCTGCACGGGCATTCTCCTTGTTCCAGAAAGGCTCTGAGGATGGGAGCCCTGCCTCTCAGGAAAGGCCAAGCCAGTGGGGAGAGGCCTCTGCAGCCCTAAGTGTCAACAAGGAGTTCAATAAGGCTTTCTGGGAGCCACTGGTGGCTGGTGGGATAGAAGGGGGAGGTGGAAAAGGGTAGAGGAAATGGGAAGTGGATGGAGGGTTTGTGCTTCCTTCGAGGCCACAGGTGCAGGCCACAGGTTGCTTACACCAAATTGGTCCCACAGATGAGCCAGCAATGGAAGAAATTATGGGCGTCCTCTTTGCCCCCTGGAAGAGCTGCTCATAACAGCACCTCCTTTCCTGACAGCTGGCTTTTGAAAAATCAATGTGCTCCAACAGAGTGGCAGCTCAAATGCTCTGTGTTTACAGCTATCTTGGCTTATCCTTTTCATGTGGGGTGGGTCCTTTCCACAGCTTGCTTTGGTACTTCTTCCATTGCCCCCACAGCTGGGTGCTGCCTGATTGCTGGCATTCCCCGGAAGAAATCTTAGATGGAAGTTCCGTGGTGGGGAGAAATGGCATTGTCTGATGCAGCTGTGTAAACAAGAGAAGTCCTGCAGAAGCTCTGAGCACTGCCACCCCCTGGGCCAGCCACCAGGCCAGGCCAGAGCCCACACAAGCAGGCTGGGCCTAAGACTAGGGACCCGCTGGCTTTAACCTCTGCAAGGTGCTTATTGCAAACTACCCAAGCCCCATCTGGTGCCAGAAGGGGTGGAGCTATTGAGTCCTCTCCCCATAAACGTAAAGTCAGGAGGGCAAGAGGAAGTGCTGGGTTACAAAGACCCAGCAAGCAGGCCAGATGGCCCTCTCTAGGCTACCTGTCCTTTGCTCTTCAAAACCAGCATTCCCTAATTCTGAACTGCTTATAAGATAGCAAAACAAGTCTGGCTAAACTATAGTCAAGAGCTTAGGATCTATGGAAGCCAAGAAGGCCCAGGGCTCCATGAATGGGCTGGGCAGGGGCACACGGTCTTGCCTTTGTCTAAGAAGTCCTCACACCAGGGCTGATCAGATGTAAACGACAGGGAAGCAGAATTTCCCGGTGCCATCTTTCCCCAGTCCAGATTCTGCCAAGCCCTGGAAAGCAGAGCTGGGAATCTCCCAGAGTCCTTCCAGCTTTCCTCCCCCTCCAACTTTACACTCCCCTACCTGTGACTCTGAAAGGAGTCACACTTGAACCTCAACCAAATTTCCCAATATTAATTGGAAGTCAAAAAGATGAACCCTTTCTTGCTGGACTTTTAGCTACAAAGGGGAACTTCCTGTGCCAAGCCCTGGTTTCCTCATAGCCCGAGGAGTCCTGTGGGTTTCAACAATATTCTCTAAAAGGGTGTCCCAAGGTTATTGTGTGGAGTCTAGGGAAGCTCAGATCCTCAGGATGAACATTTGTCTTTCGGTCCAGTGAAAGCATTTCCCAACTGGCCCTCCAGAAACTGGATATTTCATTGACCACAACAATCAGCTAGGATTTAAAATGAAAACAAAACCTTAGCAGTCTTTAGAATACACAGGTTATGAACTAGCTAAGCTGCTAATATATACAGGTGGGCATAGATTTCATCGGCTCTAACTGATCACATGTCTGAAGCCGTGAAATATATCCTGGAAGCTCTAAATAATTTCTGAACTACTGTGCTTTAGAGTTCAGTCTAGTTAGAGACTTGAAAATTTTTTTTGTTTAATCTTAAGCCATGTAATGTACATGGAAGCATAGGATTTCACCCTGAAGTTTTTGTAATTTGACAAAGAGATTTACCAGAGCTCGGTCAACTTTCTCAGAAACCTACTTTGAGCAGCTGTCATGAAGAAACACGTTCAGTCTTTCAGGAGAAACTTTTTCCCACCACAGCTGCTGAATACCCTTCCAGGCTTGGAAAATCCCCTTCCAGAAGCACTTATTAAATTTCAAGCCCTTTCTACCTTCCTGACAATTCTACCCATTAAAAAATTTAAAAATCCTTCTTACAAATAAGTTGCATCAAAGCTCCCTGCAGCTACTGAGGGCCAGCCCTGCTCTGACTCCTTGAGACCATGGCTCTGGAAGGTGCCATGGTTTGGGGTTTGTACAAGGAGCCACATCTAGCCCCCTACTCGCTATCAAATGCAGCAAACACCTCCATGGCCTCAGACCACCGGAGTTTTCTGCTCACCTTTCCACAGTTGTCAAACCCCACACACAGTCACTTGGTATATCTGACACGGTTCTGAAAATCACAATGAAGGATTTTTGGCATAAAAACGTTTTAAAAAGCAATTGTCCCAAAATGCACATGGGTTTGGGTCTGCAACTCCTCACACCCGCCTGTTCAGCCAGCCAGCGGCCAAGGTCGACGTCATGGAGTCAAGTCCTTTTTTTTTTTTTTTTTTTTTTTGGCCCCTTTAAAACAACAAAGGAAAAAACAAATAACCAGAGATGACGATCGAGGCTCTACACACGTGCTGGGTTTCCGTAGGACATGCTGCTATGGAAACGCGGTGCAGCAGCCCCCGAGAGGCGATGCGGCGCGCATGCGAGGCCGAGCGATCCAGGCAGCTACTCGGGCTCCATCGCCTCCTCCGGCCCCGGTGGATGCATGCGTGCGGGGGAGCCAGGGGCGGGGGCCCGGCAACTTTCCACGCAGGGACTGCCTCTCACAAGAGCACTTCCTCCTCCCCCATGGGGGGCGGGTCGGTGCCCTGGAGGTTGTCTTCGCTGCCTTGCTTCCTGCTCACCGAACAGAAAACCAAGATTAAGACTCTGAGAAACGCCAGCGAGGCCCTGAGCCAGCTGCTCCCACATCTGGGCCCCCTGCCCAAGTGGGCCGTCGCGCACCCCCTGGAACGTGATCTAGGTAACTCAGTCTTTGATATCCTCTCCCCTTTTCCTTGCTCACATAAATTTTTCAAAGGAGACTTTGCACCCAACTCCTCTGTAAATGAAAGACCAGCATCATTTGCCAAAAATAGCAAGGAACTGTACAACTGTTCCAAAACTATGTAACACCAAAAATCATTGCACAAATCCCAAGTAGAAGGCACCCCCCACCCTGTGGCACCTGTCATACCAGGTTTTTAGGTACTTCGACCCCCCACTTAGGCTATGAGCTCTTACGGGGAAGGGACTGTGAGCTTGTCCTCAGTCACCAGATGTTGAGTTCCTTGTGCGGGGGGGGGGGGGTGATCAGAGCCTCCCCTGCCTGGCCTGGCACACAGCTGGCCCTCAAGAAAGGGCTGCTGACAGCTGCTCCAGGGATCCTCCCAACTCAGCCTTCCTGCAGCCAGCCCTGAGGGAGGAGCACCTCAGACAGAAGAGGAGGCCCCTTCCTTCTTGAAAGTGGGAGGAGAGCCCTTGTGTCCCTGAAGAGCCCAGGCTGGAGCCACTGGTGTGACAGCATGGATGGTGTGACAAGTGCAACGGGAATCCCCAAGGAGGGGCCCATCCCCTCACCACCATCACATAAGCTCCCCCGTTCTTAGGGAGGCCACTGGGCATGCCATGGGTTACTGTCTGTCCCTCCCCAACAACAGTCCGTGTCTCCTGTCCAGGAGGGAGACTGTCCTTACACAAGGGAAGAGAAAGCGTGATGTCTGGCTTGCTATGTTTCTGATGGAGAATGCGGGTAAGGTCCCCGGGGAGAGGTCAGGCCTTCAGTCTCTGCCCTTGCAGTTGCCTGTTGGCAAGGGCTGGGTCTCACTGCAGACGGCAGGCAGGCCTCCAGTCCAAGACCCCCAGTGCCTGAATCAGCTCTGTGGGCTCCCACGACCAAGGCATCCCACCTGCTGGGGGCTGAGGGCAGGGGATCACAGGTGAGGGAAGGAAGGGACAGTACAGTCCTTTGGGCCAGTCGCCATCTGCTGGTCTTGCAATTTCAATCTCACTGAAATTAAGGCCGGGCACAGTGGCTCACGCCTGTAATCCCACTAGTTTGGGAGGCCAAGGCAGGTAGATCACCTGAGGTCAGGAGTTCTAGACCAGCCTGGCCAATATGGTAAAACCCTGTCTTTACTAAAAAAATACAAAAATTAGCTGGGCATGGTGGCATACATCTATAATCCCAGCTACTCAGGAAGCTGAGGCAGGAGAATCGCTTGAGCCTAGGAGGCAGACATTGCAGTGAGCCGAGACCACACCACCATACTCCAACACTCCAGCCTGGGCGACAGAGCGAGAGCCTGTCTCAAAAAAAAAAAAAAAGAAAGAAAATAGAAAAGAAACCAAGAGCAGACTTGCTCACAGACAGGAGGCAGCCCCACTTCGGCAGACCCTAAAATGGAGATTGAGAGGAGGAAGGCCGAGGAAAGGCCAACCCGCTGGGTTTCCACTCCATCATCCGTGAGGCTCACACCCAAGGCTGAGCTGCCCAGGCATCTGTCTGGGCACAAGCTGGGGACTGCGTCTGCCTTCTGAGGCTGCTGAAGACCGGTTCTGCAGGACTGCCATCTTCCCTGCTCTATGCTGGAGGGCAAGGTTTCTCTCAAAAGCATAAACAATTCCCAAACAGGTGTTCCTCCTAGATTACCATATAAGCCCTGACTCCCACAGGGAGTGGCCAATCCATTTCTTTTCTTTTTTTTTTTTTTTTTTTTTTTTTTGAGACAGATTTTCGCTCGTTGCCCAGGCTGGAGTGCAATGGCGCGATCTCAACTCACCGCACTCTCCACCTCCCAGGTTCAAGTGATTCTCCTGCCTCACCTCCCGAGTAGCTAGGACTACAAACATGTGCCACCATGCCCGGCTAATTTTGTATTTTAGTAGAGACAGGGTTTCACCATATTGGCCAGGCTGGTCTCAAACTCCTGACCTCGTGATCCACCTGCCTCGGCCTCCCAAAGTGCTGGGATTACAGGCGTAAGCCACCATGCCCAGCCTGGTGGTCAATCCATTTCATCTTGTAAGCCAGCTCCTAATACTTGTACAGGAATGTTCATAGCATCAGTCTTCATTCAATAGCCAAAAGGTGGAGACAAGTCCATCCACAGAGAAATGGATAAACAAAGTGAGGTGTGTCCATACAATGAAATATTATTTGGCCACAAAAAGGAATGAAGCACTAATACATGTAGAGCATGGATGAACCTTGAAAACATGATGCTGAGTGAAAGAAGCCAGACACAGAAGGCCACGTAGTGTATGATGCCATTTATACGAAATGTCCAGAATCGGCAAATCCATAGAAAACTAAAAGATGAGTGGTTACTGGGGTGGGGGAGTTGGATGGGAACAGCTAAGGAGTGTAGGGTGCCTTCTTGGGCTGATGAAAATGTCGTAAAGTTGATGGTGGTGATGGCTGCAAAACGCTATTAGAAACCACTGAATCATACCCTTCCCATGGGTGAATTACATGGTATGTGAATTGAACCTCAATAAAGCTATTTTTAAGAAACAGAAGTGACTGCCTGGAGCTCCCACTGAGTCAGGTGGCCATGACGGGCTCACTGGGAAGGGCAGTGGGGTCCCCACCCACCACAGCACCTGCAGCAGGGGTGCCCAGCAGGTTCTCCCAGTCTCATAGGGACACAAGGCCTCATCTGTCCTGGGAGGTTCTGGTCACCTGGGCTGGGTATGTGTATGAAGGAAGGGTGGCTGACAGCAAGAAGGTCTGCATCCACTCGGGTGAGGGAACTCTTACATTACTTTGCAACAGGTGGGAAGGGGACTTATTTTCTAAGTCTAAAAACATCAAAGAAAGAGAAGTGGAGCTGGAGAGCCCCTAGCAAAGAGCCACACAGTGCAACATGCCTGATCTATGCGCTGACCATGCGGACTCGGCCGGGGGCACCCACGGGCCCTGTGACAGAGCTTCAACGCCATTGACGTGCACTGAGAAGACATGGGTGCCACACGGGATCTTCAGACCTGGGTGCATTCTCAGGCATTCCAGCTGGAGCGCCATGCACCCGCAGCCCCAGCCCACATGCATGACCCACCGTCGGGTCCAAGCCCCCGAGGCCCCTCGTTCTAATACTGGGTCTGGAGGCCTGTGGTGAGCCGGGCCACAGAAGCCCAGGCTGGAAGGAGCGTCTGCCTGGGTGGGGATACCCCCGTGCTCTGCAGCTGCCCACCCACCCCCCCCTCAGGCCCCAGCAGAGGCTACGGCACAGGCAGGCAGGTGTTACCTTGAGCTCAGACAGGGACTCACATTCCCTGGTTGGTTTTTTGCTGGAATCACCAGAGGGAGGGAAAAGGGAAGTGAGAATGGACGCTTGGGATCCACGAGATGCCCGTTCCCCCACCCAGGCACACTCAGACCCCAAACACCAGCTTCACAGAGCTGGAGCCAGGGTGGCATTGACAGCAGGTGAGTGGACACCCCTCTGCGTGGACACCCCTCTGCATGGACACACAGTCCTGAGTGAGACCACACTGCTCGCCCAGCACAGAGCCTCAAACCTCCCCATCAGGCACTCATACTCCTGGGCCACAAAAGTGCTTTTCTTCTGACTGCCAAGAGCCCCCCCAGCTACAGTGCAAGTCCCCGAGAAAGGTAAACTTCAGGTGGATTAGCTGTCAGCAAAAGGAGGTGAGCTGAGTCCAGGCTGGGGTGCTGACTGTCCCAGTGCACCAGGTGGGTCTCATCTGAGTCTCTCCAGATGGTACCACTTCAGGGAGGACCTGTGCAGAGTGGTCTGGGCAGGGCTGCCCCAAGCTCGGCCTCCAGCCCCCACTCTCCCACCCAAGAAGGCAGGCGGCCACTCACGTGAGCAGGTTTCCAGGCGCTGACAGGGAACGCTCCTCCCGCCGGCTGCCCTCGAATGGGTTCCCAAAGGAGCGTTTACGTATCATGGTCTTCACCAGGATCTGAAGAGGGAGAAAAGAGGAGGTGGCAGGTGACTGCTTGGCCAGGTGGGGGCGATTCCAGGCAACATCCTCCCTCTTCCTTCTCCCCAGCCCCTGCCAGCACCCAGGGCTGGTGGCTGATGGCAGGCCTTTGAGAGAAACTGGGCAGCCCCCCGCCGCTGCAACCAACCCCCACCGAAAGAATCCTCTGGAAAAAGGTGCTGTCCTGCACCACACCCTCAGCCACTGCTCAGCATCTCTCCCAGGCCTCCCTGCTTTCCACCTCCCTCCCATCCCTTCCAAAACCCAGATCTGGTCCCCTCACTACCTGACTCAGAATCCCCACCCAGAGGGGTCTGGAACTTGGCCTGTGGTCAGCCAGAGAGCCCCGGAAAGTTCTGGAGCAAGGACGTGAACCAGTCACTCTTGGTGATGCTCTTGGCTGCCATTTCCCATGAAGGGAGTGGCCTGCAGACCCCATAAGAGTCACTGGGCCTCTCACCCCACCCCAACCAGGGCGCAGTGCCCCTTCAAGCTGTTTTGGCAATTCATGGAGCTTCTGACTTTTTAAGCATTTGCTGCCAACAAGAAAAATAAGTGTTTAAGAAACACTAATTTACCAAAAGGTGCAAACACCCAAATGCCCATCCACTGAAGAACAGATAAACTCAAAGCGGTCTGTCCGTGCAATGGAACATGATTCAGCCCTAAGAAGGAGTGAAGCACTAATCCTTGTACAACACGAACGGACCGTGAAAACCGGCTACGTCAAAGTAGCCAGGCCCGAAAGGCCTCAGAGTGTAGGATTCCACCAGAATACACAAATCTGTCGCACAGAGTGCAGGTGAGTGGGTGCCAGGGCTGCGGGGAGGGGAATGGAGAGTCACTGCTGATGGGCGGGGGTGTGAAGTAATGAAAATGTTCAGAACCATTGAGGGGATAATTGCATGCCACTGTGAATGTCACAAATGCCACTGAATTGTTCACTTTAATTTTATGTTATGTGAATTCTACCTCAATTTAAAAGAAGGAGCGGGGGGCCGGGCGCAGTGGCTCACACCTGTAATACCAGTTCTTTGGGAGGCTGAGGCGGGCGGATCACCTGAGGTCAGGAGTTTGAGACCAGCTTGGCCAACATGGAGAAACCCCGTCTCCACTAAAAATACAAAAATTAGCTGGGCATGGTGTTGGGCACCTGTCATCCTAGCTCCTCGGGAGGCTGAGGCAGGAAAATTGCTTGAACCCAGGAGGCGGAGGTTGCAGTGAGCCAAGACCATGCCACTACACTCCAGCCTGGGAAACAAGAGCAAAACTCTATCTCAAAAAAAAAAAAAGAGAGAGAGAATGAAGGCCTCTTCCCCGACTGAGGTTCTTACAGTCAGTCACTGGGACACACCAGCCCCTCTTTCCTCTGAGTCTGGGCAAGTGTCACTCCCCCAGGTGAGCCCACTCTGCCACCTCCCCTATCGCCTTGTCACCCCAGGGCAGGAGCTCCTCCTCTGTGAAGCCCCCAGCCCTTGCACCTCTGCACTGGCCTCTGATCACACAGGAGGCTGATTCTTCCCAGGTCCATCTTTCTTATGAGGCCAGGAGCCCCTCCCCAGCAGCCCTCCCCAGCCCCTGCCCCCAAGAGCGGGCACTGGGCTGTGCTCATCTTTGACACCTGTGCCTGGCACACACTGGCTGCTCCATGAGTGTTTGCTGAATGATGAACACATGCAGGGGGCCTGGACCTTGCCATCTTGTCCCAAGTCAGACCACTTCCCAATATCTACCTGCCCATCCCTGCTCCAGCTGCCGTGGTTCAAACCCTGATTCAAACCCATGCTCTAGGAGTAAAGATGTGAAACCTCACCACACACTCCCTCCACCTTCCTTGCCCTGCTTCAGCGGCCCCGCCCAGTGTGTGTGAGCCCCTCTGCCCTCTCTCAGCGGAGTTAACACCCTACCATCCTCTCGGTGTCTATCCACTTCTTCCCAGTGGGGCCAAGTGTCCCTCCATTAGGGGCATGTCCTGCGGTCCCTCTACTGCACTGTACATACATTTGTTGGTTTGACCAGCATCTGCCTCTCAAGCATGGCAGAGGCCATGGGGGTTTTGTTCATCACTCCACCCAGCCCCTGCTCCCAGCACAGGCCTGAGAAACCACTTGGTATTCAACAAGTGATTCCCGAATAATGGATGCCTACTCCAGACCTCCAGGGCCAGACGCTTTCTCCCAAGAACCTGCAGCTGAGACCTGGGGAGGAAAGGGAGGGCAACTGATTCAGGACTAGAACATCCTGAGCCTGGAACGGAGTAACCCATGGGGGGTGCAGAGTCCGACAGCAGCTGCCTACTTGTCTATGGGTGCAGGGGGTGGGAGGGTGGCTGAGGAAGGGTCAGTGGGTGTGCATGAGTCTTCAACAGTGAAGGTCACGCGCAGCCCTGGGTGGGGAAAGAGTGGAGGAAGATGCGGCTGGATGCCCCAGCCAGGGCTCAGCTTTGGGAGGAGGAGAGAGGAAGTGTGTGGGGAAGCAGAGAGGAGAGGTGCAAAGCTGGAGGAGCAGGAGCAGCATCCGGGCTCCTACAGGGGCAATCCTTCACAGCTGGACCTTCTGTGCCTTTCCAGCCAGTCTCACGGGTCCCCTCCAGAGCCGAGGGGCCCACCGGCCCACTGGGACTAGTGCTGGCCAACTGCAACCAGGCCTTTCGAGGTGGCTGTGGTGGGACAACCTGCTGGTCTCTGTCCCCAAGCCTGCTGCCTGGAACCTGGATCCCTGGGACTCCTGGTCTCCCTCTTGGAGCTAACTGCCCTCTTGGACAGGGACTGGTCAGTGGCGATTCCCAGAGCCTCAAAGGTTAGGCCTGAGGACTCTACATTCTGGCTCCTTCTTCCTGGGTCAGGATCCAAATTCAAGGCCATAAAAGGGGACCTGCTGGCTCCTAAGCAAAATCCCACCCTCACGAGATGGGCAGAACGTTCTGAGCATGTGCGTGGAAGTCCCTGCCTCTATCCCTGGTGGCTACCCACATGGCAGACGTGAGACATGCTACACCATCCACGCTGGAGCCTAAAATTCCAGCCAGGTGGGAATCCTGGCTTAGAGACCTCGGCTCCGGCTCCCAACCCTTGCCTGCCTGGTACTTCCCCTAGTTCCTCTCCCCTGATGAGCTCTGAAAGCAGGAATTCCAGAGGGAGAAACTCCCCTTCCCTATGGTAACACGGAACCTGGCTCAGAAGATGCAGGGGTCACCTGGCCTGATGCGTGACCAAGGCCCAGAGGTCAGCAGCTGTGGGTTAGGGGCGGGCCCCGGCCATCTCCTGACTCCCGGGCACCTGCCTGTGTCCGGCCTGTCCTGGCCAGGCCCCACCTCAGGCTCCTGGGTCCCTGCTGTGGGTCAGGGGTCCATCTGCCTTACCACGGTCGCCAGGCTGGGAATGTGTTTGACTGAGTTCTCGACCTCCTCTTCAGTCACTTCGACCAGCGTGCAGTTCTCATCCTCCGACGGCAACGGCTCCGCCCCGTGCCTCGTGACCCAGGGGTGCAGCTTCAACGAACGACAGGAGGAGTGAGGGGCAGATGCGGCTGGCTCCCGGAGGGCCCTGCCAGCGAGCGGAGCCACGAGGGCATGCAGGAGGGAGAGGCGAGGGCCTGTGGTCAGGCATGCAAGACAGCTGGCGAGCAGAGGGCAGGGGTGAGCGAAGGGGCAGAAATGTGAAGATGGAGAGACAGAATGGGAGGAGCTTTGAGGCTGAAATGGGAGCGGGGTGATTCTCCATCCGGCCCCAGGTCTTGGCCGAAGTGACGGGAATTTGGCATCTGCCTTGCCTGGCTGCCCAAGGAGCATCCATCACTTCTCAGCCACAATCCCTGACACCTGGGAGGCTCGGCGCACAGCAGGCAGCATTCCCCCCATCTCACAGCAGGAGAGAGAGACTTGGAGGCATGGTGGGACCAGCTGGCAGGACACGATAAGGAGAGGACCCAGACAGAGGTCTGCCCCCTGGGGTCCAAGCCCCAATCCATGACTTTTTGGGCTGCCTTCTGTTAAGACCTTCAAATGCCAGTTAGCTAGGTGCCTAGGAGGTCCCAGGGCAAATCTCTAGATTTCTTAAAGGGCCAGATATATGTGTGTGGCATTCGTGGAGATGTTTTGGGGGAGTACACTTCCCAAAAAGTGCTTTCTGCAAGAGGGTAGGATTCAGCAGGCTGGGGAGGTCGAATAGCTCATTAATTTCCTCCCGTCTTCACTGCAGTTTCTCAAAGAGACTGGCCTTTGGAGAGGACCTGAGCTCTGGGAGCAGGGTGTGGAGCACGGAGGCCCCAGGCTGGTCTGCAGAGGGTGGATACCGTCAGCCCATGCCAGCTGGAGCAAGTGCAGGCTGGCCGGTCATAGATCCCACTCCCACAATCACAGTGCACACAATGCCCAAATCTTCCTCCCCAACCCTCAGCAGCCACCAGCAGCTCAGAGGCCCTGGGGCATGGGAGAACAGCGGTGCCAAGGAGGGTGTGGCACTGTGGACATATGGGTGTGGGGTCTGGCTGAGGCAGGGCTGAGCCAAACAATCCCAAGCACGGGGCACAGGCCAAGCCAAGGGTACCTTGATTTCGGGCACCACGATCCTTGACTCAGGGTTCTTGTCCAGCATACGGGTGATCAGGTCCTTCAAGTCCTCAGCTATGTCAGGCCTGGGGAGGGAGACGCATCAGGGTGGGAGACACGGGACCGCCAATAACTCGGACAGGAGCAACGCGGGACGGCGGGAGATACTCACTGGTCTGGAAATTCCAGGGCCTGACTCTTGATCTTACTGTGTAAACACATGATCCGCTCGTCCATGAATGGGCACTGCAAAGAGGCCAGCGTCAGAGTGGCAGTCAATCATGGCCACATCTGCCCTTCGAGGGCCACCTGTGCTGTGCCAGTCCATGTAGGATACAGCAGAGAAATCAATCGTGGCCCAGGCTGGGGGCAAGCAGCTCCCATTCTCCCCGAGAATGGCCCAGACATGGGGGTGGGGCCTGGCCGACGCAAGGCGGAGCCAGGAATGGCCCAGGAATGTCCCTCTCAAAGGGCTAGAGCCTTTCCCAAGCACACTGCAGCCTCCCTCTGTAGCGGGGCCTCAGTTTACCTACTTACACCAAAGCAAACAATGCTTATCACCCACTTGCCAGGTGAACAATAGGAACGACATGAATAACATAAAAGACTTTGTGGCAGCAGCAGTGATTTTCAAGGGCTTAGCCTGGACCGCGCCATGCCCTGTCCTGAGGTTTTCATTCACTGTTCCCCGTCTCCCTGGAATGTTCTTCCCACCAACATCTACGTGGCTTGGTCTCTCCCACCATGCAGGTGTCTGACTAAAGCTCACCTTCTCAGGAAGGCCTTCCTGAAGCCCTGTCTAAAACAGACAACCCCCAATACCGCCACCGCCCACATCACTCCTCATGGTGGCACTTATCCCTGACGTTATTGTACAGATTTATTTGTTTATTGTTTAACCCCTCCCACGGGAATGTTAGCGCCAAGTAAGCAGGGATTTCTGTCTGTCTTGTTCACTGCGGACTCTCCCATGACTAGGTGCATTCCTGGCACAAAGTAAGGGCTCAATACATATCTGCTGAATGGATGGATACTTGAATTACTTCTGTCAATCCTCTCAGAAGTCATCAGAAATAACAAGTAGTATTCTCATTTTACCGAAGAGAAAAACAGAAGTTCAGAGAAATAATGTGCCCCAGGAAGTACGAAGAGCGATTTCAGCCTAGATTCAGCTGACTCCGAAGCCTATCGTTGCACCACCTTCTGGGTGACAAATCGATGCTTTCACTCAGCCGAGGGCCTGACTCAACAGGAGCTCGGTCATGTGTGCTGGAAAAGGAATCTTTACATGGGGCACTGAAAACGCTGGAAAAGGTGGCAGACGGACCTGAACCACCCCGTCTGAGGAAAACGATTTCATTAAGAGCGGTGGCTTGAGCTCTAGCTAGTCACTGCCTTCTAAGGCATTTGGAAGGAAGAGCAGAGATGGTGGTAACTTACTCTGAAACACAATAAGAAACCAGATGGACTGAGGGATGGGTAAGGAATGAACAGACAAGCACAAGAAAAAGTTAATAGTAGAACCAGGTGGTGGGTATGTGGGTGTTCGCGGGACAATTCTTCCAGCTTTGCTATATGATTGAAAACTTTTCTAATCAAATACTGAGAGGCAATCGTTATAAACTCCTTTACTTCTTCACGGGACCAGTTTCTCAGCCTTTCCTCGATAAGAACACAAGCTCAGGAAAGGGAAAACCCTATGTTTTTATTGCTCACATAATCAAACTGAACTTCAGAGTTAAAACAAGAAGGCCAGGCGCGGTGGCTCAGGCCTGTAATCCCAAATCCCAGCACTCTGGGAGTCCCGGGCGGGCAGATCATTTGAAGTCAGGAGTTTGAGACCAGTTTGGCCAACATGGCAAAACACCATCTCTACAAAACACAAAACTTAGCCGGGCGTGGTGGCTGGCATCTGTAGTCCCAGCTACTCAGGAGGGTGAGGCAGGAGAATGGCGTGAACCCGGGAGGCGGAGGTTGCAGTGAGCCGAGATCGCACCACTACACTCTAGCCTGGGTGACAGAGTGAGACTCCATCTCAA
>NW_016805299.1:1374824-1389743 GCF_001698545.2 Rhinopithecus bieti | reverse complement strand
AAAAAAAAAAAAAAAAAAAAAAAAAAAAAAGAGAAGCCCCTAGATATCAATAATAACAAAATAACAACAACAGAAAAGCCCAAAGAGCACTCCCTAAATCAATAATGGTAAACAGCTTTTAACTTCCATTCCAGTGTTACCCCTCCGACAAGAGCTTCTAGGAATACCCTGATGGAAAGAACATCAGAGCAGTATCAGGCTCAGGAGGAACAAGTACGGTTATTGATTAGTGATGTCTGTCTTGGGCTCAGAAATGCGAGAGGTGGCAGAACTGCTGTCCTTGCCCTAAATTTATCACTATTTATAAACTCTAGAGCCTCTGCAGTCCTTCTGTTTTAACAGATCATTTTTTCATAGATATGATTATGACATACATACACATGTACATTTGAGAAGGCATCCTTTTTCACATTGAGATCTAGGTATAGAAATAAAATAACTCTTATCTTATTTTATTTTATTTTTTGAGACAGAGTCTCGCTCTTGTTGCCTAGGCTGGAATACAATGGCGCAATCTCAGCTCACTGCAAACTCCACCTCCCGGGTTCAGGCGATTCTCCTGCCTCAGGCTCTTGAGTAGCTGGGACTATAGGCACGTGCCACCACGCCCGGCTAATTTTTTGTATTTTTAGTAAAGACGGGGTTTCACCACGTTGGCCAGGCTGGTCTCCAACTCCTAACCTCAGGTGATTCGCCTGCCTCGGCCTCCCAAAGTGCTGGGATTACAGGCATCAGCCACCATGCCCAGCCTAAAATAACTCTTAAGTAAGTACTGTCTCCCTGCAAGGGTGACTATTAACCCAGGGGCTACCCAGCAGCACTGAGGAGACAGGACACCCCACCCTCTTACCTGGCCAAAGACAAAGCAGTATAGTGTCACACCCATGGCCCAAACATCCAAAGCCTGCAAGAAAAAGAGCTTAGTGTGAGGGCACAAGGGGCGGTCCAGCCTCCAATCCTCCAGCTTTCCTTTGGGGAACCATCTCTTGACTCTCAGCCCTTGGAGTTGGGGTGAGACCAATCCTGTCTCCTAGGCTCTGGGGCAGGCACAGGATCCAGGCCAGGCCAATGAGAGCACAACTACCCCCAGCCATAGTGAATGGCTCAAGCATGGCCACATGACCCACGTTGGGCCAATCAGAGCCAACCCCAGGGTTTTCACAGGAGCTATTCAGAACAAGGAATGCTCTTGCCACTGAGGTTGGCAAATGATAGAAAGTAACCTGGTCCCTGGGTGCCTGACCCACCTGTGGAGGAAACCAAATAAGAAAAACAACTGAAAGATGGAGAGAGATGGTTTCTGTCTGAGTCCCTGGATCTAGCCAAGCCTGACGCCTACCCCTCAGTATCATGATCCAGAGGCTTCACTGTGTAAGCCTATGTGCGTTGGATTTCTGCTGCTTACAACCCAAAAGACACTGACACAGGCAGAACTCTGTGGCTGAGGCAGGCCCAAGCTTACCTTCCCAGAGAAGATCTTGCGGGTCTCCGAGAGTGACTCGGGCGCCATGAAGGCAGGTGTGCCCACGGTGTTGGAGAGGAGCGCGTCACTGCCCTTGAACTCATTGCTCACACCGAAGTCAGCAATCTTGATGTGCCCATCTTCTCCGACCAGTAGGTTAGAAGGTTTGATGTCACGGTGGATGATCTTCTGGTAGTGTACTGGGGAGGCGTAGCCAGCAGGTGGGAGATAGGGGCAAGAAAACCCCGTGAGCACCTCTATGCGGCCACATGGCCTGGAGACACAGGCATGGCACCCTTTGGTGCCTTGTCTCCCACAGACCCAGGCCTTTTCCAACCTTCTGCTCCCCAAACCTGCCACACACGGACAGGCTGTAAAAGATGAGGGGGAAAGTGTCTTCAAGGAAGTCCCAACCCACCATCACCCCACCCCTTCCCAACAGTGACACATGAACACTGCCAACAGCAATTCGTAATTGCCTGTTATTTATTAAGTCACAAGTGACAGTGCATGGAAAGTTTTTGCTGGGCTTGGCTCACAGCCAGGAGTGAGAATGACAGCGAAACATAGTTTAATTTACCAACAGCCAATACTCAACTGATTTACCAAACCAACAATGACCTGAGCATGCCGATTTGAAATGTGAACTACACAGAACTGAGGGCTTGGCTAACTCCTCCTGGCTGGATATCAGTCGATAGTACAAGCCAGTTCTAAGGCCTGGAAGACCCAGCTGCCGTTTCTGGGGTGGTGATGATGATGAAGATGATTTCAGTAAAAGCAGCAGCAGCTCCCTCTGCAGAGCACCAAGTGAGGGGCCCAGCCCTGCGTTAGGTGTTTCACATTCACATTTTACATTTAATTAAACCTCATAATCATCCTATGTGACAGGCAGGGATAAGAGCTAACATGTTGGCCAGGCACGGTGGCTCACGCCTGTCATCCCAGCACTTTGGAAGGCCAAGGTGGGTGGATCACCTGAGGTCAGGAGTTCAAGACCAGCCTGGCCAACATGGTGAAACCCCCATCTCTACGAAAATACAAAATTAGCCGGGCATGGTGGCATGTGCCTGTAATCCCAGCTTCTTGGGAGGCTGAGGCACGAGAATCGCTTGAATCCAGGAGGTGGAGGTTGCAGTGAGCTGAGATCATGCCACTGCACTCCAGCCTGGGCGAGAGAGCAAGAATCTCAAAAAAAAAAAAAAAAAAAAAAAGACTAAGATGTTTAACAAGCAGAAGCAGAGAGGACGCCTGCCAATCAAACACTGATGTGTACTGGCCGATCTCGGCCCTGGCGAGAGATACGTTATCCCCATTTACAGATAAGGAAGCTCAGGTAACAGGAGGTGAACAGGACTCTGATCCCAGGGTCACTGGCAGAAATAAGAGACAAAAAATTTAAAAATAAAAAATAGAGCCCCAAACAGTGCCTGGTGCACATAGAAAGTGCTAAATGGTCACTACTGCTACTGCTCTTCATTTTGCTGAGTGGCAGGAAGAAGGGTTTTGGCTCACCTGGGCCGTGGCCCTAGAGTGGCTCTCTGCAGCTGGCCCTGATTCTGCATCTCACACAATTCTGTTTCCCACTATGATGGTTAATACTGAGTGTCAACTTGATTGGATTGAAGGATACAAAGTATTAATCCTGGGTGTGTCTATGAGGGTGATGCCAAAGGAGATTAACATTCGAGTCAGCGGGCTGGGGAAGGCTGGGGAAAGCAGACCCACAATCTAATCAGTTGCCAGTGAATATAAAGCAGGCAGAAAAACGTGAAAGGGGAGACTGGCCTAGCCTCCCAGCCTATGTCTCTTTCCCATGCTGGATGCTTCCTGCCCTCAAACATCGGACTGAAGTTCTTCAGTTTTGAGAGTTAGATGGGCTCTCCTTGCTCCTCGAGCTTGCAAGGTCCTTGTGATCGTGTTAAGTTAATACTTAATAAACTCCCCTTTTTATATATAAATATATCCTATTAATTCTGTTCCTCTAGAGAACCCCAATCCACCCGCCCACCTCCTTGTGCTCCAGGAAGAAAAGAGACACTTTCCAATTTGCACCCACGCTCGGAATGCTAACTACCCACTGGGTGAGAGCCCTCCCGCAGGCCCTGCTTACAGTACTCGATGCCTTTGATCAGATCCTGGAAGTAGAAACGGGCCTGGTCTTCAGAGAGCGGTTTAAGGGTGGGCACTTCCATCACGGGCCTGAAAGGTCGATACACACATGAAACACAAACCAGACCCGCCTGGCCCTTGCCCTCTCTCATGAGCAGAGCCCGGTGGCACCTCACTCAGCTATACAGCTCGAGAAGCTTCTCACATCACCCCTGCTGGGAGCTGGGACACTCACCCTTGGTTGACCAGTTCGAACACTGTAGGGAAGAAAAGGGAGTGAAACTGTTATATGGGAAACTGAACATCCCTCTCTCTCTCTCTGTCCTCCCCACCTCTCAACCACCTCCAGAAACACCGAGAAAGACAGAAACTAATATTAGAGCTGGGGAGAGGAACAGTCCACTGAACCAAGCTGGCCAAGGTCCTGCTTTGCTAAATTTCCATCAGAAGGCAAAGAACCAGGAATTTCTGACGTCCCCAGGCCCACAGTCTGGCTTGACTTCTAGTGCTCAAATTGGCCCAGGATCCACTGATCAAAGAAAACAAGGCAGGGGGTTGGGCATGGTGGCTCATACCAGTGTAATCCCAGCACTTTGGGAGGCCGAGGTGGGCGGATCACCTGAGGTCAGGAGCTCGAGACCAGCCTGGCCAACATGGCAAAACCCTATCTCTACTAAAAATACAAAAATTAGCTGGGTGTGGTGGCTGGTGCCTGTAATCCCAGCTACTTGGGAGGCTGAGGCACAAGAATCACTTGAACCTGGGCAGTGGAGGTTGCAGTAAGCTGCGATTGTGCCACTGCACTCCAGCCTGGGCAACAGAGCAAGACTCTGTCTCAAAAACAATTTTTTTTTTTTTTTTTTTTTTTTTTGGTTGAGAACAGAAGTCTTTTGCTCTGTCGCCCAGGCTGGGTGCGTGGCCGGATTTCTCAGCTCACTTGCAGCTCCGCCTCCCGGGGTGTTACGCCATTTCTCGCCTCCAGCCTCCCAAGTAACTGGGACTAAGGCGCCCGCCCAACCCTCGCCCGCCTAGTTTTTTTGTATTTTTTTTTTTTGTAGAGACGGTTTTTTTCACGTGTTTAGCCAGGAATGGTCCCTCGATCTCCTTGAACCCCGTTGAATCCGCCTTGTCTTCGGCCCTCCCAAAGTTGCTGGGATTACAGGCTTGAGCCACTGCACCCGGCCTCAAAAACAATTTTTTTTTAGATGAAATTTACATAACATAAAATTACCCATTTTAAAGTGTGTAATTGAGTGGCATTTAGTATATTCACAATGTTGGGCAAGCATCACAACTATCTAGTTCCAGAACATTCTCATCACCTCAAAAGAAAAACCTCATCCCCATTAGCAGTCACTCCCCATTCTTCCCTCCCTCAAGCCCCTGGCCACCACCAATCTGTTTCCTGTCTCTATAGATTTGCCTGTTCTGGACATTTCATATAAATAGAATTGTACACTATGTGGCCTTTTGTGCCTGGCTTCTTTCACTTAGCATCATTAGCACGTTTTTGAGGTTCATCCACACTGGTGCATGGATCAGTGCTTCATTCCTTTTAATGGCTGAATCATATTCCACTGTATGGATAGACCACATTTTCTTTGTCCATTCATCTGTTGAGGGGCATATGGACTGTTTCTACTTTTTGGCTATTGGGAAGTGCCGCAGTGAACATTCGTGTACAAGCATTTGTGTGGATATCTGTTTCGGTTCTTTTGGGTATATACTTAGGAGTGGAATTGCTGGATCACGTGGTATAGTTATTTAATTTGATTCTGCTATGACAAGCATAACTGGGAATACAAGGCTGTACTTTAGGAAGTAAAAAAAAAGAGCACAGTCGATTTCAAAATCCAGTGGAGAATGACTTTGGGGCTGCTTGTTGTTCTGGAATCATACACCCACGATGAGATGAGCATGTAATAGAAACCACAGGGGATACCCCATTTTCCATGATGTGATTATTATGCATTGCATGCTGGTATCAAAACATCTCATGTAACCTATAACTATATCCACCTACAATGTACCCACAAAAATTTTAAAAAACTGTTTTTTTTTTTGAAATGAAGTCTTGCTCTGTTGCCCAGGCTAGAGTGCAGTGGCACCATCTTGGCTCACTGCAACCTCTGCCTCCCGGGTTCAAGCAATTCTCCTGCCTCAGCCTCCCGAGTAGCTGGGACTACAGGCACTTGCCACCATGCCCAGCTAATTTTTTGTATTTTTAGTGAAGATGGGGTTTCACCATATTGGTCAGGCTGGTCTCGAACTTCTGACCTCAGGTGATCCGCCCACCTCAGCCTCCCTAAGTGCTGGGATTACAGGCAAAAACATTTTTTTTTAATGAAACCAAAGGGTTGTTTCAAAGCTGTCCAAGGGCTGAGGTGGCTAAGGGGAACAGGGAAGCTACTCAGACAAAAAGAAGGCTTAAAGGTTCTGATCAGGCCAGGCACGGTGGCTCAAGCCTGTAATCCCAGCACTTTGGGAGGCCGAGACGGGAGGATCACAAGGTCAAGAGATCGAGACCATCCTGGCTAACACAGTGAAACCCTGTCTCTACTAAAAAAAAAAAAAATACAAAAAACTAGCCAGGCGAGGTGGTGGGTGCCTGTAGTCCCAGCTACTTGGGAGGCTGAAACAGGAGAATGGCGTGAACCCAGGAGGCGGAGCTTGCAGTGAGCCCAGATCGCGCCACTGCACTCCAGCCTGGGCGACAGAGCGAGACTCCTTCTCAAAAAAAAAAAAGGTTCTGATCAGGAAAAGAACTGAACTCTCCCAGGCCTTCCCCGTCTTCAGTTTCGTCAACCAGCGTGAGTTAGGGCAGATTTGCTGTTGCTTCAGGCTATAGTTAAAAGCAAAGGCAATGCTGCTAAGGTGCAGCTTCTACAGACAACCCAACGCTGGCCCCCTCAGCTCTGGCCTTTCCTGCCTTGGTTATTTAAGTCTTAACTTGCAAGCTTCATGAATTTCGGCACCATCCTCCCACCCACCCAAGCACCATAAATCCGGTGGCATGAGGGAGGGTGGCCTGTTGAAACAGGTCTATTTTCAGTCGCTGACAGTTCAACCACTTTTGGGGCTGAGCAGTGGGTGGGAATTTTTTAACCTCTAGAAATAGAGATGGAGTTTTCTACCTTTTTTTTTTTTTTTTTTTGAGACAAAGTCTTGCTCTGTCACCCAGACTGGAGTGCAATGGCACAGTCTCGGCGCGTTGCAACCTCCGCTTCCCAGGTTGAAGTGATTCTCCTGCTTCACCCTCCCAAGTAGCTGGGATTACAGGCATGTGCCACCACATCTGGCTAATTTTGTATTTTTAGCAGAAACAGGGTTTCACCATGTTGGTTAGGTTGGTCTCGAACTCCTGACCTAAGGTGATCCACCTACCTCGGCCTCCCAAAGTGCTGAGATTACAGGCATGAGCCACCATACCCAGCCCCCTCCCCAACCTTTTTTGTTTTTTGTTTTTTTATTGAGACAGGGTCTTGCTGTGTCGTCCAGGCTGGAGTGCAGTGGCACAATCGTAGCTCACTGCAGCCTCAAACTCCTGGGCTCAAGCAATCCTCCCACCTCAGCCTCCCAAGTGCTGAGGTTACAGGCATGAGCCACCGCACCTGGACTGAGTTTTCTGCCCTTGGCATGTCAGGCCTGTAGCTGCAGACCCTTCCTGATACCTACTACCTGGCCTCATGCACTGCCCTGTCTGTCTCAGGCTCACACAGCTATGACTGGAAAGTAAAATATAACCGTGTCAGGATTTTCGAAACCACTGGAATCACATACCCTAAATTAGCATGGCTCCTTTCTGCAACTGCCACCTCGAGGAGTGAAAAACTGTCCCTGCAGCTGCCCAGCTCAAGTAAATCAGGAAACTGTTCCTTGAGGCTTGGGCCATGCTCTTTTATACTCATTCCACCCCTCAGCTCAAACCCCCCAATGGCTTCCATCACCCTCAGAGTCAAAGTCAATTTTATTTTATTTTATTTTATTTTTTTTTGAGACAGTCCCACTTCATTGCCCAGGCTGGAATGCAGTGGCGCCATCTTGGCTCACTGCAACCTCCGCCTCCCAGGTTCAAGTGATTATAGGTGCACACCCCATGCCCAGCTAATTTTGTATTTTTAGTAGAGACGGGGTTTCGCTATGCTGCCCAGGCTGGTCTCAAACTCCTGAGCTCAGGTAATCCACCTGCCTCGGACTCCCAAAGTGCTGGGATTACAGGGGTGAGCTACTGTGTCCGATCCAAGTTCTTTACAATGTTGTAAAACACCTTCTGCCACCTGGTCCCTACTGTTCTGCCCAAATGTCACCTTGGTGAGACATTCCTTGGGGAGCCACTGTATTTCTCCATCCCCCAACCCAAAACTCGCGGCCCCTCGTGCCCTGCTTGGGTTTTTGTTTTGTTACGGTGTTGTCACTTTCGAAACCCATGCATCACACTCAGGCGCGCTCCCCAAGGACGGGGGGTTTTGAATGTTGTCCCTGATGAACCTAGAGCAGGGTCTGACAAACTGTAACATGTGTTGAATGAACAAAGGCACGCCTCAGAAACAGCTCAAAGCCATTCTGACCTGGATCTGGGGTCCCAAGTGAGAGAATTATGCTAAGAATGCCATCCTGGACCAAAATGACTTTTGACATATTGTGATTTCTGTTGTATCTCCCCAAACTTCATTTATTTGCCTACTATGTTTATAATCTGGCCATACCTATATGCCACATAAATTATTTATTTAATGTTTTTCTTTAAATTGACTCAGTTTTTAATTTTTTAGCCTTGTGCTAGATGATAATACCCATGAAATCATGAGTTTGGGGTGCTGGTGATAGTTTTTCCTATACAATGTTAAACTAAATCTAGAATTGTTTTTCTACCTTTTTTCTATGTACCACCTAGAACAGTGCCCACCATATAGGAGGTGGTCAATACATACATGCTTTGGGAGGCCAGTGCAGGAGGATCTCCTGAGCCCAGGCATTTGAGGCCAGGTTGGACAACATAATGAGACTTTGTCTCTACAAAAATTTTAACAATTAGCTGGGTATGGTGGCTCATGCCTGTAATCCAGCTGCTCAGGAGGCTGAGGTGGGAGGATCGCTTGAGCCTGGGAGATCAAGGCTGTAGTGAGCTGTGATCACACCACTGAACTGTAAGCCTGGGCAACAGAGCAAGACCCTGACTCAAAAAAATAAATACATGCAAATGAATGAATAGGAGATACAGATAAAGTTCCAGCAAGAACTCCCTTCCACCTCCTGATCCCAACCAGGAGTATGGCCTCCAGTGGGGCCAGCTGGACCAGGGAAGCGAAAGCTGTCTTTGGTGGAAGGTGCCAGGGCACAGGCTGCCTCAAGAGGACCCCTGGGCATTGGCAGGTGTGGTGCCTCGGTGAGAGTGGCAGAAGAAAAGGGTTTCCTTACCCATGTACAGATGGTCCTCGTTGGGGTCATCCAGGACCTTGGCACAGACACACGGAACAGGCAGGAGACCGACAGCGGGGGAGAAAGAGAGAGAATAGATATGAGCAGGGAGGAGAAGCATCCGCGTGGCTGCGTTTGCCAACAGGAGGGCTGCACCTGGCAGTGTGTTTCCCAGTTAAGATGAAGGGCACAGGGAAAACCCCCAGAGTGTAAGATCCTAATGGCTATTCGGAAAATAAATGCCTCTGTCTGATCCTCAAGGATGTGAACACTCAGAAAGGAGGTTGCAAAAGGGAGGGGCCAAAATACCCCACCGGTAATATCTCATGCTTGAGTAAGAGTCCAACCCGTCTCTGGCCAGGCGCAGTGACTCACGCCTGAAATCCCAGCACTTTGGAAGGCCGAGGCGGGTGGATCACCTGAGGTCAGGAGTTCGATACCAGCCTGACCAACATGGAGAAACCTCATCTCTACTAAAAATACAAAATTAGCTGGGTGTGGTGGCACATGCCTGTAATCCAGCTACTCAGGAGGCTGAGGCAGGAGAATCGCTTGAACCCGGGAGGCAGAGGTTGCAGTGAGCCAAGATTGCGCCATTATACTCCAGCCTGGGCGACAGAGCAAGACTCTGTCTCAAAAGAACAAAAAAAAAGAATCCAATCCATCTCCTAGGAGGCAGCGGTGTTCAGGGTGAAAATTCAAATCCTATCTGGGTTCAAGTGACTCCATGAAGCCTCCCCATTGCCCCTCCCCCCACAGGAAATGATGTCTCCCTGCTCAGAACAGCCATAGCACTTTCTCTCTCTCCAAAAGGCAGGCAGCAGGCTACATTCACCTTGGTTTCCTCGGTGGCGTCCTGTACAGGGCACGGCATACAGAAGGTGCCCAGGGAACATCTGATGAATGAACAAACAGATGGGCTGGCAAAGAGTCTTGTTGGGTGAAAAGGCCAAATGCCATAGGGCAGTGGAGAGAAAAGACGCCCTGCCAGGACCCAGGGCCCTTCGCTAACCAAATGCCCTTGGGCTTCCTCGAAAACGGCCAACTCCAGCACCAGTGAGTCGAGATTGTGTGACCGGTGGTGATGGCCTGCAACTGCCATCTCTCTTCTTTGGGAAGAAACAAATGCAGCCTCCCTGGCTAGATTAGTCCCCCTGATTATTCCCCCATCACGTCCGCTTTCTCCAGCCACCCAAGATCAATAACACAACAGGTCCCAGGAAAGGGAGGCACCCTCGGCAGAGCCTGGGCAAGCAGCCTGAAGCCCTGAGCCATGCCCTGTGGGGAAGGCACACCCAGGACCTTGTCCACCTAGAGTTCTGCACCCGATGAGTCCCAGGCAAGGTGGTAGCTAGCCCTCACATCTCCTGAAGGCACTGTGTGCTGCCCCAAACGGAGGCTTCCAGCCCTTTCCACATGCAGCTCCCTGCCCTGCAGTGCCTTTCCGTGACTTCTCATCCAGGGAACCACCATGGCCATCTCAAACATCACTTCCTCTAAGAGGCCTCTCCCAGCTTCTCCCAGTGAGCTGGCTGCCCCACTCTGTACTCCCATGGCACTCTGAACATCCAGCACAGTGACAAATCCTTGTCATCTAGACCAGAGGTGCTCCAGACATGATCTGGAGACTTCTGCAGATCCCCAAGATGCTTTCAGGGAGTTTACAAGGTTCACTATTTTCACTTTAAAACGAACACAATATTTGCCTTTTTGACTCTCATTCTCCACTAGTCTACAGGGTTTTCCAGAAACCTGATGATATGTGATGTCACAACACATTGAATGCAAAAGCAGATATGAGAATCCAAATGTCTCCTATCAAGCCAAACAGTAACCCAAAAAAGGGAAAATGAAAACGAAGCCACTCTTCTACTTTTATTTTCATAAAATGCATTACTTGGCCGGGCGCGGTGGTTCACGCCTGTACTCCCAGCACTTTGGGAGGCCGAGGCAGGCGGATCATGAGTTCTGGAGATCGAGAGCATCCTGGCTAACACGGTGAAACCCCATCTCTACTAAAAATACAAAATAATTAGCCAGGCGTGGTGGCACGCACCTGCAGTCCCAGCTACTTGGGAGGCTGACGCAGGAGAATCGCTTGAATCCAGGAGGCAGAGATTGCAGTGAGCTGAGATTGTGACACTGCACTCCAGCCTAGGCAACAGAGCAAGGCTCTGTCTCAAAAAAAAAGTATTACTCGTGTTAACACATAATAAGCGTATTGTTCTCTTTTTGTTTCTTTTCTTTTTTAGAAACAGGGTCTCACTGTGTCTCCTAGGCTAGAGTGCAGTGGCGCAATCATGGCTCACTGCAGCCTCGAACTCCTGGGCTGGTGATGTCGCCCACCTCGGCCTTCAGAATAGCTGGGACCAAAGGTGTGCACCACCATACCCGGCTAATTTTTTTAACTTTTTGTAGAGATGAGGTTTTGTCATGTGGCTCAGGCTGGTCTCAAATTGCTGGCCTCAGGCGATTCTCCCACCTCAGCCTCCCAAAGTGCTGGAATTATAGGCATGAGCCATCGTGCCCAGCCTGTTGTTTTTAAATAATTCATAGTTTAAATTTTCTCAGTTTTAAATTATAATGTGGTAGATATTACTAAATATAACTCATATAAGTGGAAGTGCTTTTGAGTCTTCAAAAAAATTGTTTTTTTTTTTGAGGCAGAGTTTCACTCTTGTCGTCCAGGCTGGGGTGCAGTGGCACGATCTCAGCTCACTGCAACCTCTGCCTCCCAGGTTCAAGCAATTCTCCTGCCTCAGCCTCCCGAAATGGCTGGGATTACAGGTACCCGCCACTACACCCAGCTAATTTTTTTGTATTTTTAATTGAGTACAAAGGCATCCTGAGACCAAAAAGTATGAGAACTGCTGATCTAGAGCAGGGACTGGCAAACTACGGCATGTGGGCCGAATTCAGCCCTCTGCCTGGTTTGTTTGTTTGTTTGCTTTGTATTTTTAGCAGAGACGGGGTTTCACCATGTTGGCCAGGCTGGTCTCAAACTCCTGATCTCAAGTGATCTGCCCACCTCGGCCTCCCAGAGTGCTGTGATTACAAGCATGAGCCACTGCGCCTGGACTTGTTGTTGTAAATAAAGTTTTACTGGAACACAGTCATGCCATGTGTTTCCATCATGTGTGTGGCTGCTTTTGCGCTACAACTACCCATATGTGTAAGTAGAAAGAGAACCAGCTTCAAAGAGACAGAAATGGGTGAAGGGATCCCTCTGAGCCTCAATTCCTTTGTCTGTAAAATGAGAGCAATAAATATCTGACACAAAAACAAAGCAGGCAAAAGACAGAAGGGAAAAAATAGTTAATGTGAGTAATAAATAGTCTTAGGGAGCAGTAAATACAACTCAGCCCTGCAGTGAGTGGTCTGGTGTGACTTGGCTCTCCCTGGAAACCAGCAGCGGGGTGTTTGGGTATTAACAAAGCCAGGGCCTCCCTCCCTCCTCGGCGCCTCCACCCTTACCTCCACCAGCTTCACCACATTGGGGTGGTCCAGCTTCTTGAGGATGGCGATTTCCTGGTACACCTGCTCAATGGGGCCCCTGGGCTGGATGCAACCTCCAGGAGCTGGCCGGGTGCCTCGGGGTGGGGGGCGACCTGAAGGAAACAAAAACAGACCCAGGGTCAGGGCAAAGAGACCTTCGTCCACAGAGGGCAGCTGCAGGTGGGATGCCAAAAGGGGGAGGGTCTCTGCAGGGCTGGGGTGGCTGCTGCCACCAGGGGCTTTAACTAGCCCTCTCCTCCTCTGTCTGCTCTGCTGCTGGAAGTGAGTGAGGGCGGAGCCCTCGGCCGTCCTGTGAATTCCCTCCTTCCTGTCACATCCCCAGTCCATGCCCCAGTCCACAGTGAAAGGCAGGAGTGCTGAGGCAACTGCAGTCTAGTTCAGCAATCTCAACACCCAGGGTGGATCAATCACTTCCCCTCTCTGGGCTCAGTTTTTATAGTTCACAAAATGGACATAAACATTAACTCTTACTCCTTAACTCATAGCACAGATGGCCGGCTGGGCGCTGTGGCTCACGCCTGTAATCCCAGCACTTTGGAAGGCTGAGGTCGGGGGATGGCTTGAGCCCAGGAGTTCAAGACCAGCCTGGGCAACAAGGAGAAACCCCAACTCTACAAAAATCACAAAAAATTGGCCAGGTATGGTGGCACGTGCCTGTGGTCGCAGCTACTCAAGAGGCTGGGGTGGGAGGATCACCTGAGCCCAGGAAGGTCAAGCCTGTAGTGAGCTGTGATCATGCCACTGCACTCAGCCTGGGTGACAGACCGAGACCCTATCTAAAAAAAAAAAAAAAAAAAAAAAAAAAACTAAAAAAAACAAGGCAAAAAAAAACCCGGGGAAAAAAAAAAAGAAAACTACGGAAAAAAAAAACAACTGCAATAGCACAGACGTAAAATGAAGCCAGGGAGAAGAAAAGAAGCAAGCATCAGGAGAGAAAAACAAAAGGCTATACAGAAGGGAGAGGCACTCAGGCCACTGCTTGATCCTGCAGTAAATAATAGGCAGTCACAAGGATGTACAGGACCACAGCGAAAACCCTCACGATGGCACACATCCCATGTACGTAAGGCTCTAAATGTGACTAACAGAATAGAACAGGGATGTGATCAGCCTTGGAAAAGGAAAGGCAAAAGTACAGGTGTCAGAGGGAGGATGTGAAAGGAGGAAAGCTGAGTTCAAAGGAAAAGGGAGGCGTGGGGAGATGGGAGACACGCGCCATACAGCTGGAAAGAGGGGGAAGTGGTGGGTGTGTGTCCACAGAGGAGCGGACCATCAGGAGAGCGTTCCACTGCCTGCTGGGGAAAGGGAGGTGCTATGGTCAGGATGTTTGTGCTCCTCCAAAATTCATATGTCAAAACCTAATCCCCAGTGTGATGGTATTAGGAGACGGGACCTCTGGGAGGAGAGTAGGTCACGAGGGTAGAGCTCTCATGAATGAGATTAGTGCTATTATAAAAGAGACCCCAGGCCGGGTGCTGTGGCTCAGGCCTGTAATCCCAGCACTTTGGGAGGCCGAGGCGGGCGGATCATGAGATCAGGAAATCGAGACCAGCCTGGCCAACATGGTGAAACCCCGTGTCTACTAAAAATACAAAAATTATCCAGGCGTGGTGGTGCCCGCCTGTAGTCCCACCTACTTGGGAGGCTGAGGCAGGAGAACCACTTGAACCCAGGAGGCGGAGGTTGCAGTGAGCCGAGATTGTGCCACTGCACTCCAGCCTGGTGACAGAGCTAGACTCCACGACTCCATCTCAAACAAAACAAAACAAAACAAAAGACCCCAAAGAGCTGTCTAGCTTCTCTGCCATGTAAGGATGCAGTAAGGCACTACCTACGTTTGTTTGTTTTGAGAAAGGGTCTGTCTACCAGGCTGGAGTGCAGTGGCGCAATCAAGAATCACTGCAGCCTCAAACTCCCAGGCTCAAGTGATCCTCCTGCCTCAGCCTCCTGAGTAGCTAGGACTACACGTGCACACCACCGTGTCCAGCTAATTTTTAAATTTTTGGTAGAGACAGGGGTCTCACTACATTGCCCACACTGGTCTCAAACTCCTGGGCTCAAGCGATTTGCCAACCATGGCCTCCCAAAGTGTGGCGCGAGCCACTGCACCCGGCCTGAGATGGTGCTAACTATGAACCAGCCTCCAGAAGTGTGAGAAATAAATGTCTGTTGGTTAAGCCACCCAGTCTCTGGTACATTGTTACAGGACACCATTTGTTGTTTTAAGACAGGAGGTAAGAAGGAGTGTTTAAGCAAGCGAAATCCTCTACTGTCACCAGAAGTAGTCAGAAGCAGATGTCAAAAATTGATAACAGTGACGTGAGGATCATGACCTGGTGCAGCGTTTGGATAAGCAGGATAAACCAGGGTCCTACTGTTAGGATGGGGTTTGTTTGTTCTTTTTTTTTTTG
>NW_016805299.1:1347376-1374415 GCF_001698545.2 Rhinopithecus bieti | reverse complement strand
TTCCTTTTTTTTTTTTTTTTTTTTTTTGAGAGATGGAGTCTCGCTCTGTCACCCAGGCTGGAATGCAGTGGTGCAGTCTCAGCTCACTCCAACCTCCATCTCCCAGGTTCCAGCAATTCTCCTGCCTCAGCCTCCCAAGTAGCCAGGGATTTACAAGTGCGTGCCACCACACCCCGCTAAGTTTTGTATTTTTTAGTAGACACAGGGTTTCACCATATTGGACAGGATGATTTTGAACCCCTGACCTTGTGATCCACCCACCTCAGCCTCCCAAAGTGCTAGGATTACAGGTGTGAGCCACTGCGCCCAGCTAACTTTACCATTTTAAAATGTGTATTTTAGTGGTTTTTAGTGCATTGACAAGGGTTGTGCAACTATCACCATTATCTATTGCATAATTTTTTTTCTTTCTTTTTTTTTTTTTTGAGACGGAGTCTTGCTCTGTTACCCAAGCTGGAGTGCAGTGGCATGATCTCAGATCACTGCAACCTCCTCCTCCTGGGTTCATGCAATTCTCCTGCCTCAGCCTCCTGAGTAGCTGGGATTACAGGCACACACCACTACACTCGGCTAGTTTTTGTATTTTTAGCAGAGACAGGGCTTCACCATGTTGGGCCAGGTTGGTCTTGAATTCCTGACCTCAAGTGATCCACCTGCCTCGGCCTCCCAGAGTGCTGGGATTACAGGCATGAGCCACCGTGCCTGGCCAACTGCAGAACACTTTCAATGCCTCTGTAAATATCTATATATATATCTGATATCTATCAGCATTCACCCCTCATTCCCCCTGTTTCCCAGAGCCCCTAGCAATCACAAATCTACTTTTGCTCCTATGGATTGGCCTACTCTGGGTATTTCACATAAACAGAATCACATAATTTGTGACCTTTTGCATTAGGCTTCTTTCACTTAGTGTAATGTTTTTAAGACCCCTCTGTGTTGGGTCATGAATTGGTACTTCATTACTTTTAAGGGCTGAATAATATTCCATTGGATGCATATATACTTTTTTCCTTCTCTGAGGCTGTGTGTGCTGTTTCCACTTTTTAGTTATTTGACTAAACCTGCTATGAACATTCACATCCAAGCTCCTGTGTGAACGTGGATGTTCCATCCTCTTGGGTATATATAAGTGGGAGTGAAATTACTGAGTCATATGGTAATACCATGTTTAACTTTTTGAGGAATTGCCAGAGTGTTTTCCTCTATTGGATTTTTTGACTTGATACCTATATAACTTTAATAAATATTTTTATTTTATTATTTTTTGAGACAGAGTCTTGCTCTGTCGCCCAGGCTGGAGTGCAGTGGCGCGATCTTGGCTCACTGCAAACTCCTCCTCCCAGGTTCAAGCAATTCTTGTGCCTCAGCCCCCCAAGTAGCTGGAACTACAGGCACGCGCCACCATGCCCAATGCAATGGTTCCCATCCAGGGGGCTCCGCCCTGTCTTGCCTCAGCCTCTGTACCTAAGAACAAAGGCCCGCCAAACTCACGTGGAAAGCCGGCCTGCCGGATCAGCTTCTTTTTGGACAGCACCTTCATTGCCTGCAGGAAAAAAAGACCGCAGGTCCTGGTTAAAGCAGGGAGGAGAAGGGGAAGGAGGGCGAAGTCGGGGTTCGTCTACTCCAAGGCTGGCCCAAGCTCCTGGCCCCCTGGCAGGTTCAGGACAACAGAGTGAGCCCCTCATTACCAGAGGGGGTCAAGCGGCCATGGGTTGTAGGGAGGCTAGACTCCTGGGGTGCCTCCAGCTCTGAGCTGTTCCTGAGGTTCACGGTCACCTCTCTCAGCTGGGAAACCATGAGCCTTGGTACTTGCTGCCATCGAATCAAAACACAAGTGAGCTGGATCGATGGGCAAAGGAGGGGCAGGACTGGTTGTTTTACACATGGGGAAACTGAGGCTCAGCTGTTTTACACATGGGGAAATATCACTTGTCAAGGTCACATGGTTGGCACACGATAGAGTCAGGTTCGAACCTATGCTGGACTGACTCCAAAGCCACCCACGCAGGTATCTGTCTCACTGCTGCCTTGTTCTCAGTACAATGGAGGATGCAGAGATGACAGCTCAGAGGAAGGGCATAAAAGGCTTTTGCTGAATGAGTAACTCTTTCTGGGCCAATCCCCTCACCTCCCTGTTTTCCCATCTGTAAAATGGGCATACCACTTCCTTCCTAAGACATAAAATAAATATGACCTAAGAATAAAATGGGACAACAGCTATGAAAACTTTCCAGGAAGCTGAGTGCTGGAAAGGAGGCTCTTCTGCGGATAAAGATGGGGGCAGGGAGGAGAATATGGATACTCACATAGTAGGTATTGTCATTTTCATTGTAGGCCAACTTGACGACACCATATGAGCCCTGGATAAAGGGAGATGCCCATGACATACTATCCAGAAGTTAAGATCTGCAAAATGAGAACCCTAATACAGACGTTGCAAACTGGCAGCCCATTGGTCAAATCTCTCCCACAACTGTATTTTGTTGGAGCCTAGGTTTTTACAAAGTTTGGATTAGTTGCCAAGATTTAAAAACGGAAAGATCTGGGCTGGGCACAGTGGCTCATACCTGTAATCCCCATAGTTCGGGAGGCCAAGGCAGGCGGATCACTTGAAGTCAGGAGTTCGAGATCAGCCTGGCCAACATGGCAAAACCCCATCTCTACTAAAAATACAAAAATTAGCCAGGGCATGGTAGTAAGCACCTGTAATCCCAGCTACTTGGGAGGCTGAGGCATGAGAATCACTTAAACCTGGAAAGCAGAGGCTGCAGTGAGCTGAGATTGTAGCACAGCACTCCAGCCTGGGCGACACAGTGAAACTCAGTCTCAAAAAAAAAAACCAGTAAAACAGTCTGATATGAAAATCTATATTCCTTGCCAGGCACGGTGACTTACACCTGTAATCCCAGCACTTTGGGAGGCCGAGGTGGGCAGATCACTTGGGGTCAGGTTTAAGAACAGCCTGGGCAACATAGGGAAACCCTGTCTCTACAAAAATTACAAAAATTAGCCAGGTGTGGTGGTGCACACCTGTAGTCCCAACTACTTGGGAGGCTGAGGCAGGAGAATCACTTAAGCCCAGGAGGCAGAGGTTGCAGTGAGCCGAGATTGCACCACTGCACTCCAGGCTTGGTGACAGAGCAAGATCCTGTCTCAAAAAAAATCAAGATTCCTAGTTGCTTTTGAAAAAATGGAAAGATCTAGCTATATGTAGCCCTCATTTCCATATGTTGATGGTTTGCCACAGTCCTTACCACTCCCTACTACCTTACAGCTGGCATGCCTCACTCCTTTATATTACTTACTTGTTTTCTATTGGCATTCAGATGTTTGACCATGGTAATGATACCTCCCCCCTCATTGGCTAAAACAAAAGCAAAACTAGATATCAGAGTACCTCAGGGTGAGACAAAACCCCAACTGTAATGGGGATATAACTATCACCAAGGTGATATGGAATTTCTTTGGAAGCTTTCTGAGCTTCTGCAGAAACATATTTAATTTTAAGATACAAGAAAACAAAACTAAACCAAAAACCTAGATCATTAATGACAAAACCCTTTCCACCAACCTCGCCTTCAAAGCCTCCTCTCCTGCTCCGAGCTTTATCCCATTCCCTCTACAGTATCTGAACGCCCCCAGTGAATGCAGAAAGCCAGCCTGGCTCCAGGGATATTTACCTTTCCAATTTCATCCTTCAGGGTATACTGATTCAGCTGCACACAGTCCTAGAGAGTAAGCAGAGACGCGTGGAAAATGAATTTTAAGTTTGCAACTAGAAGCCAGGCGTGGTGCCTCATGCCTGTAAGCCCTTCAGGGGGCCAAAGCGGGAGGATCACTTGAGTTCAGGAGTTCCAGACCAGCCTGGCCAACATGGTGAAATCTCGTCTCTATTAATAATATAAAAATTAACCAGGCGTGGTGGTGCACACCTGTAGTCCCAGCTACTCGTGAGGCTGAGGCAGGAGAATAGCTTGAACCCAGAAGGCAGAAGTTGCAGTGAGCCAAAATCATGCAACTGCACTCCAGCCTGGGTGACAGAGCAACCCTCCGTCTCAACAACAACAACAATTAAAAAGCCCCTTTAGAAAGACATTCTGAAGTTGGGCCTTCTTCCGATTAAATTCATTCATTCCTTCAACAAATATTTTTGGGCTCCTACTATGCACCAGGTACTGTGCTAGGCTCTGGGGATGGGATAGGGTGTGGGGGTGGATGAAATAATCCTATGGAGCTTACGTCTGGCTGGGTGGAGATAGGCAATAAACAACTAAACCAACACACAGATAATCAGATGCTGACGAATGTTATAAAGGAAAGCAAATAGGGCCATGGGGCAGAGAGAGGCTGGAGGGTGCTTTAGGGAAGGTAGCCCGGGGAGCCTTTTGGAGGAGGTGATACTGGAGTTGAGACTTGGACATTAGACGGAATAGACCTTACAAAGTTGGCGTGGGGTGGTGGGGGAGGTGGTTCCAATCAGAAGGAACAGCGAGAATAAAGACCCCAGGCGGGCAAGAGCTTGGATTCCAAGGAATGCGAAGGCAGGAACAGAGGGAGCTTAGGGACCTGGCAGCAGAATGGCAAGGAGGGGTGGGAAAGGGTCAGACACACAGGGCCCTGTGAACCCTGGTGGGGATCTGAGTTCTAATCTACCCCCCCAGGGTTTACGGTAAGGGTCCTGTGAGAAATGCACAGGAAATGCTGAACCCAGTGCCTGGTGCCAACGCATGCTCGGCCAGGCGGGTTGTCGCCAGGCTCTCAGTGACCCACCTCATTCCATCACACCTTCGCCCACACCTCAGTCTCTGCTGGAGGCTCCCTCAGGCCCTGCAGCTGCTCTGTCCACACCCCTAGAGGGTCACACTCACCCAACCCAGCAGCCCTCACCCATGAGTATAGGAGGGAGCAGCCCTCACCCAGCTCCCTCGCCCCTGGCGGGATGACTCTGAGGCTGCTGTTCTGTGCTGTTTCCCAGGGCCCCCCCCACGAAGGAACAAGTCCCAGCGGCCTACACTCCACACTGGTAACCGGCTCCATAACCTACCCTTTGCTGACCGCCTTCCCTTCCCCATGCTGATTCACAACCCCCCTAGGGCCCCTCTTTGGCCCCAGCCACCCCCCAGCTTCCCTGGAGTCAAGTCCTAGGTCAACTGTGGCACTCAAATCCTTCTGGGGGAGCCCAACCTTCCACAGAGACCCTGCTGGGGGCAGGGAAGGGCACCGGGGACCCCTAGGACCTGGCTCACCACTGGCTCACGCACCTGCATACCCGTGATGGAGACATGGTGAGACTCCACTGTCGGCCGCCGGGGCAGCCGAGGCGAGGACTGAGGGGAGCTGATGGGCGAGTAGGTCAGGGACGGGCAGATGCAGCGTCCGTTCATGCCCAGGCTGCCGCCGGCTGCCAGCCCACCCTGGGACCGCTCTTGCAGAGAAAGCTTGCGACCGGAGAGGTGGGGTCGGGCCTGGGACCCGGAGGTGTCAAGGGGGACCTCTTGGCCATCGGCCTCCAGGGACCGGTCCAGGGCCAAGCCAAGGTCCACAGCACAGCCCGGCTCACACTCGGTGACCACAATGAAGGACTCCATGCCCAGGTGAATGCTCAAGGATGAGAGGCCCCGCAGGGCCTCACAGGGCTTCTGGCTTTGGCTGCTGCTGCTGCCCCTGCCCCGCAGCTCATCCTTGGGGGCGGCCCGGTTGCTGCTGGGCTGGCTAGAGACACATGATGACATGGTGCATGAGCCAGCTTCATCCAGCACACTGGGACACTCCCATCCGGCAGCGGAGCCACCTGCAGAGAGAGAAAGGGTCAGCCGGCCCAGCTCCTACGGGCAGGGACAGGAAAGGAGCCCCTCTCCTCCTGGCCCAGGCGGCTGTCTAATTCCTGCCTCCAGTTGACATCCTAAAAAAATCTTGCAAAACATGGTGTGATCTGATCTCTGAGTCTATACAGAAAAGCACAGTCTGCATCTTCTTATATTTTTTTTATTTTCTTTCTTTTATTTATTTATTTTTTTTTTTTTTGAGACAAGGTCTCTCTCTCTCTCTCTCTCTCTCTCTCGCTCGCTCGCTCGCTCACTGCACCCCTGAACTGCTAGGCTCAAGTGATCCTCCCATCTCAGCCTCCCAGGTAGCCGGAACTACTTCTCATACACCATGACAACAATTCCTAACTCAATTCCTATAGGAACAAGTATAAGAAAACTCCCAAATATAGCACACACGTCCCCTACAGAATTGATAGCTGCTTCCAGCCAATTGTTGCTCAGCAGGAATTTGGGCCTACCATTGCTGGTTTTCCCTTTGTTTTTTCCCAAGAGAAGCCCTAAGGAGGTTAATAAGGTTGCCTCACTTTTTCACATTAGCAATTATTTCAAATATTTTTAAATGCTGGGCATGAAAAATGCAGGTCAGGGCTGGACACGGTGGCTCACACCTATAATCCCAGCACTTTGGGAGGCTGAGGCAGGCAGATCTCTTGAGTCCAGGAATTCCAGACCAGCCTGGCCAACATGGTGAAACCTCATCTCTACTAAAAATACAAAAATTAGCCAGGCATGGTGGCGTGTGCCTGTAATCCCAGCTACTCAGGAGGCTAAGGCAGGAGAATCGCTGGAACCCAGGAGGCAGAGGTCACAGTGAGCTGAGATCATACTGCACTCCAGCCTGAGCAATGGACCAAGACTGTCTCGAAAAAGAAAGAAAGAAAAAAAAAGGGTTGCAGGGGAATCAAGTATATGCCACAATATGGATGAACCTCTAAAATATTATGCTAACTGAAGGAAGCCAGTCACAAAAGGTCACATATATATGATTCTATTTATATGAAATTTTCAGAAGACGCAACTCCATAGAGACAGAAAGTAGACTAATGGCTGCCTAGGACTATGGGAATGGTGAAGTTAGCGGGTGTGGGGAATGGCTGCTTAATGGGCACGGGGTTTCCTTTTGGAGTGACTAAAACGTTTTGAAAGTAGATAGAGGTAATGGTTGCACAGCATTGTGAATGTACTAAATGCCACTGAACTATACACTTCAAAATGGTCAATTTTATATTATATGAACTTTTATCTCATTTTTTAAAAAAAAAAGGCTGGGCACGGTGGCTTACGCCTGTAATCCCAGCACTTTGGAAGGCCGAGGTGGGTGGATCACAAGGTCAGAATTTTGAGGCCAGCCTGACCAACATGGTGAAACCCCATCTCTACTAAAAATACAAAAATTAGCCAGGTGTGGTGATGTACATCTATAATCCCAGCTACTCAGGAGGCTGAGGCAGGAGAATCACTTGAACCCGGGAGGTGGAGGTTGCAGTGAGCCGAGATCATGCCACTGCACTTCAGCCTGGATGACAGAGTGGGATTCCATCTCAAAAAACAAAAAGAGAGAGGTCGGGCACAGTGGCTCACACCTGTAATCCTCCCAGCACTTTGGGAGGCCAAGGCAGGTGGATCACCTGAGGTCAGGAGTTCAAGACCAGCCTGGCCAACCTGGTGAAACCCATCTCTACTAAAAATACAAAATTAGTAGGCCGGGTGCGGTGGCTCAAGCCTGTAATCCTAGCACTTTGGGAGGCCGAGACGGGCGGATCATGAGGTTCAGGAGATCGGACCATCCCTGGGCTTAACCTGTGAAACCCCGTCCTCTATAAAATACAAAAAACTAGCCGGCGAGGTGCGGGCGCTGTAGTCCCAGCTACTCGGGAGGCCTGAGGCAGGAGAATGGCGTGAACCCGGGAGGCGGAGCTTGCAAGTGAGCTGAGATCCGCATGCACTCCAGCCCCGGCGACGAGTGAGACTCCCGTCTCAAAAAACAAAACAAAACAAAACAAACAATACAAAATTAGCTGGGCAATGGTGGTGGGCGCCGTATCCCCAGCTACTCCAGGAGGCTGGAGAGAAATCACTTGAACTGACAGTGGAGGCTTGCGTGGACTGAGCCGAATCGCACCACTGCACTCCAGGCTGGGGGACTGAACCGAGACTCGTCTCAAAAATAAAATAGGGGGCTCAAGCCTGTAATCCCAGCACTTTGGGAGGCCCGAGACGGGCCGGATCCACGAGGTCAGGGGATCGAGACATCCCTGGCTAAACACGTGAACCCGTCTCGTACTAAAAAATAAAAACTAGCGGGCCGAGGTGCAGACGCCTGTAGTCCCAGCTACCTACCAGAGGCAGGCCAGGAGAAGGCGGTGAACCCCGGGGGAGGCAGAGCTTTGCCAGTGAGCTGAGATCCGGCCACTGCCACTCCAGCCTGGGTGAACGGAGCGGACTCCGGGTCTCAAAATAAATAAATAAATAAATAAAAATAAAATAAAAAAAGATTAACACATCCCCTTAGGCTGTCAATTCTTACCATCTCTGGGACAGAACATTAACCTTTGGTTAACATGTTTGACAAATTCTGCTGGACAAATGTCACAGGTACCGCTGGAATTCAGGGAGTACATTTGTGGACAGACACCTGCGGATGATGGCCACTTCGTGCTAGTCACCCACATCACAAAGGGTCTCTCTGGACCAGCCTGGCCAACATGGTGAAACCCCGTCTCTACTAAAAATACAAAAATTAGCCAGGTGTAGTGGCACATGCCTATAATCCCAGCTACTCGGGAGGCTGAGGCAGGAGAATCGCTTGAACCCGGGAGGCGGAGGTTGCAGTGAGCTGAAGTTGCGCCACTGCACTCCAGCCTGGCAACAGAGGGAAACTCCGTCTCAAAAAAGAAAAAAAAAAAGAAAAAAAAAAGAAAAAAAAAAGGACCTCTCTAGATGTCCCAGGAAAACAGTGGGGGCTCAGTAGAGATTTTATGAATGAATAAAATGGTATCTCCAATGACATTGGGTGGTAGTGGGGTAACAGAGAGGAAGGTACAGACAGCAGAAAGCCAGAGCTCCCTGGAGGGTCTGGCTGAGAGGCAGAAACTGTCCCTCAGTGCTCTCGGAACGGTCCTTTCAGAAGAACTGATGGAATAGCTACTATGCCAGGCATGCGGCAGGAAAAGCCCAACAGGAAAGACAAAAGGGAAAAACCCAGCGTCGCAGCCCTGACACGGGCCTGACTCATGCACACAGAGTGTGTGGTAAGAGAACGCCAAAGAGTCCAATCATGTGGCAAGATGTTCAACCTCATAGTAAGAGAACTGCAAATTCAAACTACAATAAGGCAGCCTGCTGGCTCCCCAAAAAGTTAAACGTAGAGTTATCATATAACCAGCAATTCCTCTCCTAGGTATAGACCCAAAAGAAGTGAAAGCAGGGATTCAAACAAATACTTGTACACTAATGCTCATAGCAACATCATTAACAATAGCCAAAAGGTATAGCCAAGTGTCCATCAATAGATGAATGAATAAACAAAACGTGGCAGAGCCATACAACAGAATACTATACAGCCACAATAAAGAAGGAAACTCTGACTCATGCTACAACACAGACGAACTGTGAAGACATACGCTAAGTGAAACAAGCCAGATACTAAAGGACAAGTGTTGTAAGATTGCAGTTACATAAAGTATCTAGAATAGTCACATTCAGGCCAGGTGCAGTGGTTCACACCTGTAATCCCAACACCTTGGGAGGCCATGGTGGGCAGATCATTTGAGGTTAGGAGTTCCAGACCAGCCTGGCCAATATGGTGAAACCCCATCACTACTAAAAATGCAAAAATTAGCCAGGCGTGGTGGTGGGTACTGTAGTCCCAGCTACTCAGGAGGCTGAGGCAGGAGAATCACTCGAACCCGGGAGCCAGAGGTTGCAGTGAGATGAGATTGCACCACCGTACTCCAGCCTGGGTAAGAGTGAGACTCCGTCTAAAAAAAAAAAAACTTTAAAGGAAAGAAAATACCTGTAACCATGATTGGAGTTATGATGATAAGGCCTAGGATGCTACGGGATCAGATGGGGCAGGAGGTCAGGAGAGGGGAGCAGTTGGTCTTATCTCCTATTTCTCTGTCCCCCATTCCCCCTTACTGATCTGAGAAAGAAATCATCAAATCTGTCTGTCTCAGCTTCCCCATCAACGAGAGAATACAACTCAAGTTCGCTATTTCTCTGTGGCCCTAGCTGCTGCTACTTGACTTCTCCTTTTCACGATCCTTATCTCTTAGAAGAGGAAACTCAGATCCCCTCAAGCTCAACAGCCTAAGGTCACTGACATCCTGTAAAGTTGGTGCCCATCCCATAGTCATAGGATTAGATGAACCAAGCACTCATAATCATGCCCGGCACGTGGTTAAGTGCTCAAAAACTATTACTTCAACAAATACCTGTTGGATGCTGATATGGTTTGACTCTGTGTCCCCTCCCAAATCTCATCTTGAATTGTACTCCCATAATTCCCATGTGTTGTGGGAGGGACCCAGTGGGAGATAATTGAATCATGGTGGCAGTTACCCCCATACTGTTCTCGTGGTAGTAAGTCTCACGAGATCTGATGGTTTTATCAGGGGGTTCCGCTTTTGCGTCTTCCTCATTCTCTCTGCCTGCTGCCGTCCATGTAAGACGGGACTTGCTCCTCCTTGCCTTCCGCCATGATTGTGGTGCTTCCCCAGCCACGTGGAACTATAAGTCCAGTTAAACCTCTTTATGTTGTAATTTGTCCAGTCTCAGGTATGTCTTTATCAGCAGCGTGAAAACGGACTAATACAGATGCCCACGGCCTGCTCTGGTAGGTAGCCTATGCTCCGGAATGTTCCCACGAGGACTGATGTCCAAGCAAGCTGGTCTGCTCTTAAGTGTGTCTCTCAGCCCGGCCTGCGTCCCCAGTCTCTCCCCATCCTAGAGCTGCCTCTGACAGGGCTGCAAGAGTTCCTGAGAAGAAAATGAGGCCCAGCAGTGCCTGGGAAAGTCAAAGGAGATTTTTTTTTTCTCACCAACAGGAAAACAATTGCTTATCGAAGTCTACACCAGGCCAAGGGCACCCAGGCATCTGCCCCCGGCAAGGCTGTTTTTAATCGGCCTCCTTGGCAAGCTGGCATCTGGCCCGGGCCTCCCTCACAGCTCTGATGGAGTCTCGGCCTTTGCGGTCTGGAGGAGGATGGAGAGGAGAGATGGCTCAGACCCAGGGCAGGGACCTCGGCGCTGGCAGGGCAGGCGTGAAACCCCAGAGCTCAGCAGAGAGGAGCCCTGGGGACACAGGCCTCAGTGCCGCAGGCTCTGACAGGAAGAGATGCATCCAGGGGCTTCTTGCCTCACAGACACCTACAGAGTCTAGGCCAGTGTCCTGAATGGTTTGGAGGTCACAGACCCTACAAAGACCTGATGAAAGCTACCAACACTCTGTGCAGAAGAAAGAAATCATGCAAAAAGACAATAGTTTAGCCTGGAAACAGCAACGGCTAATATTCAACTGAGCTCTCATCAAGCATTCAGCACCAAGCTAATCGCCTGGCCATGTAACCCTCACAGGACAGGCCCTCTGCCAGGGAAGGACAGTGAAGCATTCGATTCCAGGGGGTGGAGAGTGAGAGGACTTTTTTGCAAAGTTGCTTGAATTTGACAAAATGTCAGCCCTGGCCCTGCATCCTTTCCCATGAAATCCAGGCAGAGGCCATCCCCCAAGGCCGTGCCTCTACCCTGTTCCCTCTCACGGGGCAGCTCATCACGAGCCACCAAAGCCTTCCTGGAGCAGATGGACCCGGGACCTGGGCCAGGATGAGGGAAATGCTCCTTCCTCTGCCAGGAAGCTGAGTGGTGCAGGCCTCCAGGAAACACCTTCTCATTTCCTAGGGGCTGTTTCCAACCTGTGTCCGCTACCTCCTGTGCGGCAAGCTGCCAGTGGGTGCCAAGGAGGTGCTCCCAAGCCCAGACACACCTGTGCAGGCTCCCCTGAGGTTGCCTCATTCCAAGCACAACAAAAAGACCCAAAACAGCTCCGAGGATCCTGCCAAGGCCACGGACGATGTCCTGCCCGGGGCATCAATGTCCTCCCTGGGAAAATGGGCTCAGCCAGCCACACCCTGTCTCACATGGGGAAACTGAGGCCCACGGAGGTCCTCAAGGAAATGCATTCGTTCATTTGTTCTTTCATCTAGTAATCATAAAGCAATGATCATGTGCTGGATAAACAAAACAGATGTGGTTTTTGCCCTCAAGGGGACTGACAGTCCAGTGAGGGGGACCAACATTTAAAAGTAGGTGCACAAGGCTGGGCGCGGTAGCTCACGCCTGGAATCCCAGCACTTTGGGAAGCTGAGGCAGGTGAATCACCTGAGGTCACGAGTTCAAGACCAGCCTGGTCAACATGGTGAAACCCCGTCTCTACTAAAAATACAAAACTTAGCCAGGTGTGGTGGCAGGCACCTGCAATCCCAACTACTTGAGAGGCTGAGTCCGGAGAATCCCTTGAGCCCAGGAGGCAGAGGTTGGTGAGCCAAGATTGCACCACTGCACTGCAGCCTGGGTGACAAAGTGAGACTCCATCTTGAAAAAGAAAAAGTAGGGCCCAAGTGAATCCACAAGCACAGACTGGGGCAGAAGACCAGGATGTGAGCCAAGAGAATACCAGAGGGGACGACTTTAGATTTGAAGGGAGGCGGGGGTGAAAGAAGGTCCCTCTTGGTGAATGTCTATTAGGCTGAGACCTACAGGGTGAGCAGGTACTAAGGGAGCAGGAACTTGTTCCCAGCAGGGGAAACGGCTTCTGAGAAGGCCCCCTGTGGAAAAGAGGCGGGAGAGTGGAGGCAACAGAAACAAGTTCCCTGGGTCTGGAGCCCTGGAGCAGGAACGAAGTGGGGGAGGAGGGGCTGGAAGGGGCCAGGGCTTTGTGGGAAGTGGATGATGATGACGAGAGCCGAGGGCGGCCCAGGGCAATGCCACAGGGACAGGGCTCGGACCCTGCTGTGAGTTGAACTGTGTCCCCCAAAAAAGTTATGTGGCAGTTCTAACCCTCAGGACCTCAGCATGTGGCCCTATTTGGAGACAGGTCTTTACAGAGATTATGAAGTTAAAATGAGGTCATTAGGGTGGGCCCCAGTCCAACAGGCCTAGTCCAATAAAGGGGAAAGGTAGACACACAGCCTGGCAGCACGGAGGGGGAAGGCCACGAGGAGGCGGAGGCGGAGGCGGAGATGGTGCTCCTTCTGGAGGCCAAGGAGCATCAAAGATTATCAACAGCCACTAGCAGCCGGGAGAGAGGCCTGGGACAGATTCCCCTCAGAGCCCTCGGAAGGGACCAACCCTGCCAAGGCTTGATCCCAGACTTCTGGCCTCCAGAACTGACAGAATAGATCTTCGTTTTTGTTTTGTTTTGTTTTGTTTTTTATGACGAAGTCTTGCTCTGTCCCCCAGGCTGGAGTGCAATGGCGCAATTTCGGCTCACTGCAACCTCCGCCTCCCAAGTTCAAGCGATTCTCCTGCCTCAGCCTCCTGAGTTGTTGGGATTACAGGCATCTACCACTACGTCTGGCTAATTTTTGTATTTTTAGTGGAGACAGGGTTTCACCATGTTGGTCAGGCTGGTCTCGAACTACTGACCTCAGGTGATCCACCCGCCTCAGCCTCCCAAAGTTCTGGGATTATAGGCGTAAGCCACCACACCCTGCCTAATACCTCTGTTGTTTAAGCTGCCCAGCGTGTGGGACTTGGTCACGGCTTCTCTAGGAAGATAATACACCACCCCACCCAACCAGTGGGGTTCGGAGGAGCCGGCCGCCTTGGAGGCCACAGACTCTGAGGCGTTTCCCAAAGCTCGAGGGGGAGACCCGAGAGGCTCGGCTGCATCTGCGGAGGAGGTGCTGGAACATTCCAGATCCAGGGCCCTAGCCCAGCTAAGCAGGGTTATCAGATTGTGACACCAACTGTTACAACCGGCTCTTCTTCGGTGCTCTTTAGTTTGGGGCCACTGAAACAACTGGGTCCGCAAAAACAAAGGCCCTCCCTTGTCGGATGGCAATAGAGACATCTCAGGCTTCAGAGACCCCGTCCCCATCATAGTCCCTAGAACAAAAACGTTGCAAATGGTGACTCCTGGGTGACATCTGGCCACCGATATAGTGGCCTTACACCAGGTTTAAAGCTCCTTGAAGGAGAGGTGGCTCATGGCCGTAATCCCAGCACTCTGGGAGACCAAGGTGGGAGGATGACTTGATGCTAAGAGTTCAAGATCAGCCTGGGCAACATAGTGAAACCCCATCTCTAAAAAAAAAATTTTTTAAATTAGTTGGGCATGGTAGCTCACACCTGCAGTCCCAGCTACTCAGGAGGTTGAGGTGGGAGGATGGCTTGAGCCCAGGAGTTGGAGGCTGCAGTGAACTATGACTGCACCACTGCACTCCAGCCTGGGTGGCAGAATGAGATCCTGTCGCTAAATAAATAAATAATGATTTGAATGAGATGCCAACATTTCAGAGCCAGGAGGTTTCAGATAAAAGTGCAAATTTACAGATTCCCTTGAAGAACTGCACACTGATAGCACTGGGCCTGTGTTCTATCTTGGCAACCACTCGCTGCAGCTCTGGGGAGTGGACACACTGGCCGGCACGCCACAGTCCTCACCACTCCCCAGTGCCTCCCCGAAGCTGAGGACAGGCTGCCTGCCACGGGCCATGCCCTTCCCTGGGCCCACATCTCATGCCCAGCTAATTTTTGTATTTTTTTGGTGGAGACAGGGTTTCATCATGCTGCCCAGGCTGGTCCCAAACTTCTGACTTCAAGTGATCCACCTGCCTTGGCCTCCCAGAGTGTTGGGATTACAGGCGTGAATCACCGCACCCGGACGGGCTGAGTTTTTCAGGAAGGGGCCAACAATTACAGGCATAGCCTTGCCATGTCCACATATCGCGTCCTGAATAAAGTCCAGGCTGGGTCAAAATCTCTAACAAGGGGGAGCACGCAGCCCATTCCTCTGCCTTCCTGGGACCTCGACCTATGTTTGAGAGAGATGAGAGCGAAGGTACAGGGTCTCGAAGTGCTTGGAGGAGAAATGCACAGGATTTGGGCACAGAGACATGGACATGGTGAACTCATGAGAGCTGTGGCTTTGCCCTCCTTGTTTACAGCTAAATTCCCGGGCCTAGAACCTTTAGGACACTGCTTGCACTCAGTAAATACTGGCTAGAAGTTGTTGATTTCTTCTGTCCCAAGGCCACTCAGAAGGTCAGAAGCTTTCTTTAGCTGACCTAGAGTTGACGTTTCTTTAGTCTGATAACAGCAGCCCAATTTATGTCCGGGAAGCCATCCCTCCATGTGAGAGGTGGCCCTGCAGGGTTGACCCCACCGTCAGCTTCAGAGATTCGCATGTGACTCAAGCCTGGCCAGCTGGGTACCAATTGCTGTAGTCAAATGAGTAACTCAAGAGTAGATGTGAGGCCGGGCACAGTAGTTCACGCCTGTAAACCCAGCACCTTGGGAGGCTGAGGCAGATGGATCACTTGAGGCCAGGAGTTCGAGACCAGCCTAGCCAACATGGTGAAACTCCCTCTCTACTAAAAATACAAAAATTGGGGCCGGGCGCAGTGGCTCAAGCCTGTAATCCCAGCACTTTGGGGGGCCGAGACAGGTGGATCATAAGGTCAGGAGATCAAGACCATCCTGGCTAACACAGTGAAACCCTGTCTCTACTAAAAAATACAAAAAACTAGCCAGGCGAGGTGGCGGGCGCCTGTAGTCCCAGCTACTCGGGAGGCTGAGGCAGGAGAATGGCACAAACCCGGGAGGCGGAGCTTGCAGTGAGCTGAGATCCAGCCACTGCACTCCAGCCTGGGTGACAGAGCGAGACTCCATCTCAAAAAAAAAAAAAAAAAAATTAGGCCAGGTACGGTGGCGCACGCCTGTAATCCCAGCACTTTGGGAGGCCGAGACGGGCGGATCCCGAGGTCAGGAGATTGAGACCATCCTGGCTAACACGGTGAAACCCCAGCTCTACAAGAAATACCAAAAAATTAGCCAGGCATGGTGGTGGGCACCTGTAGTCCCAGCCACTCGGGAGGCTGAGGCAGGAGAATAGCATGAACCCAGGAGGTAGAGGTTGCAGTGAGCCGAGATCGTGCCACTGCACTCCAACCTGGGCAACAGAGTGAGACTCCATCTCAAAAAAAAAAAAAAAAAAAAGAGTAAATGTGTGACCCAAGTCAGTCTATTGGGTCTTATTCTGTGATTTTGTGGAAGTGTTGAAAAGAATGTCCTTTCTGTTGAACCCAGAGCTCAGAGGATCTATTCCTAAAGCTACCAGGGGCTGGGGAGAACCCTGCCTCAGAATGAAGTCTAAGAAGAGAGAAGAGAGGTCATGGATGGAAAAGAGCTGAGGTTGAAGACACTGTTTAGGCACCTGGATTCAGCCATGCCTGAAGCTCACATACCTCAGTTTTTAACTATATGAGCCAACATATTTCCATTTTTGCTTAAGCTATTTCGTGATTAGTTTTCCCTCATTAAAGGCCCTGACTTACAAATGACAAAGCTGATTGACAGGGAAGCTGCTGTCTCCCTGCACCCCAGGACTCTCATCCAGGCCAAACTGCCAGGCAGCTACCAGGCCTCTGGCAACCTGGACAGCCTTCACCTTGACAGGCAGAAACCACACTTCCAACACTACTTTGCTTCTTTCTTTTAATCTTAAAACATCAAGGATGGGGCAGGGAAGGGCTGATGAACAGGGAGAGGAGAAGAAACTGGCATTTTCAACACAAGAATCGCATTGTTGCAGATGCAGTGATACTAATGGCTAGCCTTCTTGAGTGCTTGACACTCTTCTAAGCCTGTGTCATCTCATTTAATTGTCACAACCACCTTATGAGTTATAGATACCGTTTGATTTGGTTTAGTTTGGTTGAGACAGGGTCTCACTCTGTCACCCAGGCTGGAGTACAGTGGCACAATCTTGGCTCACTGCAGCCTTGATCTCCCGGGCTCAAGCATTCCTCCCACCTCAGCCTCCAAGTAGCTGCAACTACAGGTGCACACCACTATTTAGGCCTGGCTAAATAGGTCCTGCTATTATCCCTGTTCCACCAGTGAGGAAACTGAGGCACAGGGAGCCTGGCCAGTTTGCCTACAATCATCCAGCTATTGAGTGCTTCAGGAGGGCACAAGCGTGAATGCTCACTACATAAAAGCTGTTGCCAAGAAAGAACTTTGGCAGTTATTGAATTCAAGGCCCTCCACTGGTTTCCTTTTCTGGGGGGTGCGGGGGCCAGGACATGGTCTCACTCTATTGCCCAGGCTGGAGTGCAGTGGTACACTCATAGCTCACTGCAGTCTTGAACTCCTGGGCTCAGGTGATCCTCCCCGCTTACCTTCCCAGTATCTGGGACTACAGGCACACACCACCACACTTGGCTAATTTTTTGTATTTTCTGTAGAGATGGGGTTTTGCCATGTTGCCCAGGCTGGTCTCAAACCCCTGGGCTCAAGTGATCTACCTGCCTTGGTCTCCCAAAGTGCTGGGATTATAGGCATGAGCCACTGTGCCTAGCCGGTTTCAATTTATTTTAAAACAAAATATCTTAAATCTCTAATCCCACCATGCTAACTCTTCATCTTCCCCTCTAGCCCTTGTCCATATGCATCACATTTTACAAAATTAAAAATAGCGTATGCATATCATTTCACATCCTTGCTTCCATGTGTCATAAGAGCACATTCTCACATGGCTTTTGCAATCAACGCAACAGAGGCTGCAGATGGAGTCACTGAGACTCAGAGAAGTTGAGATGACCTCATCCAGGCAGCCCGGCAGGCTCGCAGTTGGACTAGGAGGAGATCCAGGTGGCCTGCCCCGCAGCCCAGTGACCCCTGCGGCCCTGGATGCTCACAGAGTAAGCAGCTCCCCTGTCTTGCTGCTCGCCAGGGCCAACTGTCTTAAGAGCTCTTAGGCAGCTGTTACTCAGTCAATAATGAAATATCATTGAAAGAATGGCCCTAGTCACGCAGTCAGGCATCTAAAGCAAGGTGTGAGCCACGCACGGTGGTGGCTCACGCCTGTAATGCTAGTGCTTTGGGAGGCCGAGGCAGGAAGATTGCTTGAGGCCAGGATTCGAGACCCACTTGGGCAACATAGCAAGACCCCATCGCCACAAAAAAAAAAAAAAAAAAAACTTAAAAATTAGCCAAGGGTGGTGCTGCACACCTGTGGTCCCAGCTCTGTGGGAGGCTGAGGTGGGAGGATCCCTTGAGGCGAGGAGGTTGGGACTGTACTGAGCTGTGATTGCACCATTGCATTCCAGCCCGAGCAACACAGAATTGCTCTGTCTCGAAAAATTTTAAATTTAAAAAATAAAAATAAAGCCAGGTGTGCACAGGTAGCCCCAGCCTTGAAGTGTGAGGAAGTTATGAATGTGTGGGTGAGTTTGGGTATGTGTTTGGGGGAGGGAGGTATTTGGAAATAAAGTGTAGAAACCATCTTCCTTCCTTCCTCTTCCCCCACTGCATCCCTCCCAATCTTTCACTGAACCAAAGGAAGAGGTTGGAAAACAACTGGAATTTCAGTTTGTGATGAACAAGAAAAAGACTTCTACTCCAACATGCTCTTGGCAAATCAGAGATGGACAGGGCCAGCTCGAAACCCACAGGCATCGGTGCCTGGGCCACCCACGGCCCCTCTCCCTCCCTCCTCCCCACCTTTTGGACATCATGCTAAATCTAGCTGTAAGCCTCCTCAGCTGAGGGACAAGAAGAACGCAGGCGGCCAGCTCTGCAGCTGTGCAGGGCCCAATGTCCCCACACCTGGACCCAGAGGGCAGAACTGTCCGGGATGAACCTAAATAAAATATTTCTCTGCCAGAAGCCTTGAAGGCAACACCCCAAAGCACATTTCAAAAACAAAAAGGGGAGTGTGTTCTCCCTCCTGCACCCTGGCCCCCGCAAAACACTAGTTCCCCATTTAAACTTCTCTAACAGAAGCTTCTCTCAGGCACCACCCACAATGCTCCTTCCCCACCCACTGGGTTCCTGCCTCATGCCTAAGCCACGTGGGCAGAGGGGCAACACCTTGGCCTCCCCACCGACTCCCACCCCCCTTTCCTCCAAGGACCACCGTCCCTCTCTCTTTTCCAGGTTGGGATTAGCATTTTTATCTCTGCAACTGCCATCTCTCAACTATTTACAGAAGCCACCAGGATAAAAGAGGCAACATAAAATAGTTGCTCAGCAGCTTTCAGGATGGGGTGGGGTGGGGTGGGGCACACCAGAATCTTCTCATTTTCTTTCATTCCTTTCAAAAGGGAAAGGATGTCAGAATTGTTCATCTTTTCCAAAAGGCTCCAAGACCACTCACCTGGGAGCTTCTCGGGGGACAGGAACCAAGTCCCAGCATTTCTCAGTTCCCCAGGGCATAGTTTGTCACCAGCACCACCACCCCACCCTACCGCAACCAAAAGAGCAGGCTGGGGGAAGGGTCGAGGTTGCAGAGCCGGGACGCCCCACTCTGCCCATTTCCATCACCTCCTGGGCCTCCTTCCAGGTTTCCAAAAAGTGAGCCAGTCCAAAAAAACAAAGCAAAACTTTGGCTTTTCTCTATGCTTAAAATGTTTCATAATTGAAAAAAAAAAAAAAACTTCAGTGGCAATACTACAAACATGACTGAAACCGAAAACACTGGCAGCAAAAATAATCCCTTTCCCATTTTCATCAGTAACATCCCTGACGGGGAAAGCAGGAGCCAGGGGTCTGCCCTACAAAATCTAACAGAACTCACATCATTTTAAAGATGTCTTGTTTATTATTATTATTTTGGTTTTGTTGAGAAAAGGGTCCAATCAGGGAAGAAAACAAATAATAATTCTAAATCTTATTTCTCAGAGTCCAAAACTATTCAGAAATGCTTTCCATCCCATAACCTCCCAGGGGAAGGTGGACTCCACTCCATCAGAAAACGAGCATAATTTGCCAGGATAAGAAGCCAAAGCTGGGCACGGTGGTTCACGCCTGTAATCTCAGCACTTTGGGAGACCAAGGCAGGCAGATCACCTGAGGTCAGGAGTTCAAGACCAGCCTGGCCTACATGGTGAAACCTCATCTCTACTAAAAATACAAAAATTAGCCAGGCGTGATGGGACATGCCTGTAATTCCAGCTACTCGGAGGGTTGAGGCATGAGAATCACTTGGATCCGGGAGCAGAGGTTGCAATGAGCTGAGATCATGCCACCATACTCTAGCCTGAGGGACAGAGTAAGACCTTGCCTTTAAAAAAAAAAGGAAGGGGGGTGGCGGGGAGCCAAGGGAGGCCTGAGACCTCAGGAAGAGAAGGTGCATCAGGAAAGGATACAGATCCCAGAGGACCTTGAGCCTTGATTTTCTCATCTGTGAAATGGTGCCAGCCAGACCTATCTAGAAGGTGGCTATCGAGTCGATCTTCTCTGTGGAAGTCCCTAGTACACAGTGTGGCTCAAGGTAATTGTTCCACAAAGGTCACCTCCTCCCTTCCTTTCTGCACTCCGCCTCCCTCATCTGCAACATGGAAGGGTGCAGGAGCTGATCTCTGCTGGGCTTCCTCTCAGGCCAGCTTTCCATTTCTGCTTTCTTGGCCAGTATTCCTGGCAAAGCTATCAGGACAGACTGGGCTGACTCCACTTATGGCCACAGGGCCATGGCACTATCTGTCTGATTTTCTCTACTTTGTGGATTTACTTACCTGGAAAAAAGTCTCACAAAATCTCTACTTTGTGGATTTACTTACCTGGAAAAAATACTAACAAAATCACATGGGGACCTACATTTAACAAAACATGGCCAGTTGCAATGGTGGACAACTGTAATCCCAGCACTTTTGGAGGCCAAGGCAGAAGGATAACTTGAGCCCAAGAGTTCGAGACCAGCCTGGACAGCAAAGCAAGACCCTGTCTCTACAAAAAAATTAAAAATATTAGCCAGGCATGGTGGCACAGGGCTGTAGTCCCAGCTATTCAGGAGGCTCAGACAGGAGGATCTCTTGAGCCTGGGAGGTTGAGGCTGCAGTGAGCCATGATGGCACCCCTGCACTCCAGCCTGGGCGACCGAGTGAGGCCCCATCTCAAAAACGAACAAAAAATCATCATAACTGAAAGGAATGGAACTGAATAAAATCAAGACTGTCCCTGAAAAATCATGCTTGTAATGAAATGACCCTGAATTGATCCAAGAGGCAATAGGTTTGTTTTGTTATTGTTGTTTGTGTGTATGTGTGTGTGTTTTTGACACAAAGTCTCACTCTGTCACCTAGGCTAGAAAGCAGTCACACTGATCTTGGCTCACTGCAGCCTCCGTCTCCCGGGTTCAAGCAATTCTCCTGCCTCAGCCTCCAGAGCAGCTGGGATTACAGGCGTGCGTCACCACGCCCAGCTAATTTTCATATTTTTAGTAGAGACGGGGGTTTCACTATGTTGGCCAGACTGGTCTTGAACTCCTGACCTTAAGTGTGATCCACCCGCCTCGGCCTCCCAAAGTGCTGGGATTACAGGCATGAGCCACTGCACCTGGCCAGCAATGGGTTTAAATGGGGAGCCACGATTCTTGTAGCGGGGTAGGTAAGGGTTCAATGAAGGGAATCCTGAAAACCTTGGGTCAGGAAACTGGTTCCTGAGTGATTTCAAGAAACCTTTCTTCCATCACCTTCTCCTTCCAAACAGAGTGACAAAAAAAGTCTTACACCCAGAAGTTCATTAACTGAGGAGCTACAGAGACACAGGAATGGACAAAGTAGCCTTAAGACGCCCTTATGGGGGAAACAACCCAACTGTCTATCAACGGATGAATGTATACACAAAATGCGGTCCATCCACACAATGGAATAGTACTGGGCCGGAGCAGGGAACGAAGCACTGAGAGCCGCTATGGCATGGATCAGTCTTGAAAGCATGATGCTGAATGAAAGAATCCAGATACAAAAGTCATATATTACATGATTCTATTTATATGAAATGTCCAAAACAGGCAAATCCAGAGAGACAGAAAGTAGGCTGGTGGTTGCCAGGGGCCGCGGGGCACTGGGAAGAGAGAGTGATAGTTTAATGGGTACAAGGTTTCTTCTGGGGGTAATGAAAATGCTCTGGAACTAGACAGAAGTAGTGGTTGTACAACATTACAAATGTAGTAAATGCCACTGAATTGTTCACTTTAAAATGGTAAAGTTTAGGCCGGGCGCGGTGGCTCATGCCTGTAATCCCAGCACTGTGGGAGGCTGAGGCAGGCGGATCACGAGGTCAGGAGATCAAGACCATCCTGGCCAACATGGTGAAACCCCATCTCTACTAAAATACAAAATTAGCTGGGCATGGTGTCACGTGCCTGTAATCCCAGCTCCTCGGGAGGCTGAGGCAGGAGAATTGCTTGAACCCAGGAGCCAGAGGTTGCAGTGAGCCGAGATCGCGCCACTGCACTCCAGCCTGGGCAACAGGGAGAGACTCTGTCTCAAAAAATAAATAAATAAAATAAAATAAAATGGTTAAGCTTGTATTATGTGAATTTCACCTCAATTTTTTTTTCTTTTGAGACAGATCTTGCTGTGTTGCCTAGGCTGGAGTGCAGTGGCACGATCTTGGCTCACTGCAACATCCACCTCCAGGGTTCAAGCAATTCTCCTGTCTCAGCCTCCCAAGTGGCTGGGATTACAGGCACAAGCCACCACGCTCAACTAATTTTTATTGTATTTTTAGTGGGGACAGGGTTTCACTGTGTTGGCCAGCCTGATCTTGAACTCCTAACCTCAAGTGATCTACCTGCCTCGGCCTCCCAAAATGCTGGGATTACAGGCGTGAGCCACCGCGCCCAGCCCTCCTCAATTTTTTTAAAAAGAAAAGAAGCCCTTACGAATCTCTGCTAACAGGTCAGTAAGGTAACAAGCACAGCCTGAAAGAAGGTCAATTTCGAAAGGGAAATGCAACTTCCTCAACTGTCAGGAAAGAGACACAGACACAAGGCTGAGGCTGTAGCAGCACCATGCAGCCAGCCGGCCTGAACCCCATATCCAGCTTCTCTAATCCCATCCAAAGTGAAGAAGCGAATAGGAAAGCAAAACATGGAAGAAAAATAGCAATAGGCCAGGCACAGTGACTGTAATCCAATCCCAGCACTTTGGGAGGCTGAGGCAGGAGGATCACTGGAGTCCACGAGTTCGAGAGCAGCCTGGGCAAAATAGTAAGACCCTGTTTCTATAAAGAAAATAAAATTTTAGCCAGGTATGGTGGCATGCACCTGTAGTCCCATCTGCTCTGGAGGTTGAGGTAGAAGGATCACTTGAGCCCAGGAGTTGGAGGCTACAGTGAGCTATGATTGCACCACTGCCTTCCACCCTGAGCAACAGAGCAGGATCCCATCTCTTAAAAAAAAGGAAAGAAATAAAGGCTGGCACGGTGGCTCACGCCTGTAATCCCAGCACTTTGGGAGGCTGAAGCGGGCAGATCATCTGAGGTCAGGAGTTTGAGATCAGCCTGGCTAACATTGTGAAACCCCGTTTCTACTAAAAATACAAAAAATTAGCCAGGCATGGTGGCGGTCACCTGTAATCCCACCTACTCTGGAGGCTGAGGCAGGAGAATCGCTTGAACCTGGGAGGCGGAGGTTGCAGTGAGCCAAGATCATGCTATTGCACTCTGGCTCGGGCAACAAGAGTGAAACTCCATCTCAAAAAAAAAAAAAAGGAAAAGAAAATAAAATAAATAAAGCAATATAAGACCCTCTGATTTAAAGGAAAATCTGAAATAGCATTTGCCCCAAATCCCCAGGATCAGGAAATGAAATGTTTCCCATAACCACTAGAAGAAAGTATCCTGGGGAGGGAAGAAGATCACAGGTGACCCTAAGCAAATTAGCCTTTCTAAGACCTTCCATAAAATGAGTTGATAGAATAATGATAATTCTGTGGCCCATGTTAAAATTTGAGCCAAAATGCCTTGAAAACAGGCTTGGCCTACCCCACTTGGCCTGGTCCTCTCCCTGAGAGTGGTGCCCGGCCACTCATCTTCCATCTAGGATGAGGTTCTCAAAGAGGAAACCCCCGGCTACTGCACAGTTCCCTGCTAGGTCACCCCACCCTATTCCCTTCCCCTCCTACTCCCATCCAATCTCCCATTTCTGGCCCATCCTTCAAGGCTCTACACAAATGACACCTCCTTCAGGGAGCCTCCCAGATTCACACCAGTCTGAGGAGATTTCTCCAGAACCCTCAGTGACCTGTGCTCCTTCCATCGCAACAGCACTCATTCCTTGTGGTGTTTCTCAATAGTGGCACTGCTGGCATTTGGGGGAGGGTGATTTTTTTTGTTGTTGTTGTTTGTTTGTTTTTTGAGAGGAAGTCTCATTCCTGTGCCCCAGGCTGGAGTGCAATGGCACGATTTCAGCTCACTGCAACCTCCGCCTTCAAAGTTCAAGCAATTCTCCTGTCTCAGCCTCCTGAGTAGCTGGGATTACAGGCGTGTGCCACCACTCCCAGCTAATTATTTTGTATTTTTAGTAGAGACGGGGTTTCACCATGTTGGCCAGGCTGGTCTCGAACTCCTGGCCTCAGGTGATCCTCCTGCCTCAGCCTCCCAAAGTGCTGGGATTACGGGTGTGAGCCACCACGCCTGGCCAGGGTAGGATGATTCTTTATGTTGTGGCCCTGGCCTGCCTACAGGACACTTTAGTAGGCATCCCCAGCTCCTGCACACTAAAAGCCAGGAGTGCTTAGCATCATGACAACCAAAAGTCACCCCCACACTTTTCCAAATCCTTGCCAGGAGGGTGGGACCACCCCCAGATGAGAACTAGTGCGTTGTTATTAGTGACTGTATTTGGCTACCAACCCACTAGCCACATCTAAGGATGGGCAGTACTACAGACCCTGCATAGAGCTGCATCGGCAAACACGGATGTAGTGAATAAACAAAACAAAACAAATACCTGGGCTCCTCAAGAAGCTCAGGGCAGCCTTGCAAGGGCCTCTGCTTTAGAACAGGTGCACAAAGGTTCTAAGGCCTGACATGCCTGCACTGGCTGTGTGACCCTGGGCAAGTTACTTAACTTCTCTGAGCCCTTCTATAAAATGGGGCTAAATCTTAGCAACACTGCAGGATTTCTGTAAGCCTCAATCTCCTAATCTGTACTATGGGGTTAAAATTCCCTACCTTGTAGGATTTGGTAGGCATTAAATGAGATAATGCATGCAACACATAGCACAGAATCTGGCAGGCAGCAAGAACTCAATAGATGTTAGTTATTAATTACTGTTATTATTAATATTGTCCAGGGCCGTGGCAGTTCATGCCTGTAATCCTAGCACTTTGGGAGACTGAGGTAGGCGGATCGCTTGAGGTCAGGAGTTCAAGACCAGCCTGACCAACATGATGAAACCCCTTCTCTACTAAAAATAGAAAAATTAGCCAGGCGTGGTGGCAGTGCCTGTAATCCCAGCTACCGGGGAGGCTGAGGCATGAGAATCGCTTGAACCCGGGAGGCAGAGGTTGCAGTGAGCCAAGATCATGCCACTGCACTCCACTCTGGGCAACAGAGTGAGACTCAGTCTCAAAAAATAAATAAATATTAGTATCCAAGTTAGGGGCTCATCAAATGATGGCTATTACTCTTCATTACAAAAATACGTTTTGCATCCTCATCATCAATGCCTGCTTCCTCTATAGGAAGGGTATATGAGCATCAGTCTGGAAGGGGTATCTGGGGCTTGCCCTAAAGCTGCATTTGCATGGCATGTACACTATTTATTCTGAAACTGCATGTTTTTGTGGGGTGATTAGGGAAGAGGGTGGCTAACTCCCCAAAGCCCTCCCCTTGTTGCAGCCCCGCCTCCTCCAAGGAACAAAGGAGCTTATGGGGATATAAAGCCATCCTCTTCTCTCTCCTCTGGGGCAGAACTAGGGGAGGGGGAGTGGTAAACGGCAGCACAGCTCTAGGACCCCTGAAGTTTCTATCCCCTGCGTGGGGACTCTAAACACCAGGCTGGGGAAGGCAAAAGTTGCCTGTAGGGAGATGGACGCTGCAGGTCCCGTCTGGAGGCCAGGTATCCCTCTCTTGCTGACAGCACTGAGACGCCCTCCCCAAAGCTCAACCTTCTGGGGGAGGCTGGAGGGGCTGAGCTGCATCCTGTCCAGCACCAAGTGAGAGCAGCCAGGGGGGCAGACTGGCAGAGCTGTGAAAGCACCCCACTTCCCCAGCTAGGCGGTGCAGGGGCTGGGGGAAAGCCAGGAAAAGCTCAAGGCTGGATCGGGTGGCACCCCAGGCACCGAGCCCCAATGCTGAGAGGGGCTGGGTCCAGCGTCCCTGAGAGTCAGGCGGACGCCTCTCCGCATTCACAGCATACTGCAACCCCGAGGTGAATTTAGGTCAGAAGGACCAAGCCTGTGAGGCTCCGGCTGAGACAAGAGGTGCGGTGGGGGTGGTCAAAGGGCAGACCGAAGACAGCCAAAGGTCCCCTAGGTCCCCACAACTGCTGGCCTAGGGTCCTGCCACCTGGTGTCCAAGCCACCAGGGCCTGGGTTTGCCCCGAGACAGGCAGGCTGCGGGGTGGGGGTGCTCAAAGTCCGCTGGTCTTCTCTTCCCCGGAGCGCTCCAGATTTCCCCACCTGTCAAACGCGAGGGGGTGGGCCTAGGCCGCCTCCACGAACCCTGACGGACCCGGCCCCCAGTGACAGCGGTTCCAAACTCCAGGACCGCCCCTGCCACCCGGACAGGGCGCGGCCCAGCTGAGGAGGCCATCCCGAGGCCCACGGCGCCCCGAGGACACCGGGGAAGGGGTGTCGGGGACCGTGTCCCTCCACGTGGCGGGGCGTGGGGAGGCGCACGTGGGGTCCCTCAGTGTTGGGAGCCCCAGGCCAGCCTCGGGGCTTTGTGTGCCATTCCGGCGCGGTCCCCCACCTCGAGAGGGAAACGGAGCGGGCGCCCGGGGCCGCGGCGGCTGCGTCCCTTGCCCCGGGCCCGGCTACCGCCAGCTCACCTGGGCTCCACGCCGCCGCTGCCTCCCGCGCTCTGCGCCCCCGGCTCGGCTCGGCTCGGCTCAGCTCAGCTTGTTCTGCACGGCCGCGCGCTCCTCTCCTCTGCCCGGGAGGCGGGCGCGCGGGGGGCGGAGGCGGGAGGAGCCGCCCAGCTCGGCTTGGGCGCGACACCGCCCCGGGCAGCGCGGGGATTGGCCACGGC
>NW_016805299.1:1342536-1345513 GCF_001698545.2 Rhinopithecus bieti | reverse complement strand
TTTTTTTTAAGACAGGGTCTCTCTGTGTTGCCCAGGCTGGAGTGCAGTAGCAGGATCACAGCTCGCTGTACCCTCGACCTCCCCAGGCTCAGGTGATCCTCCAGCCTCAGCCTCCTGAGTAGTTGGGACTACAGGCACACACCCCCACACCTGGCTAATTTTTTCTATGTTTTGTAGAGACAGAGTTCTCCCCCAGGCTGGTCTCAAACTCCTGGGCCCAAGTGATCCTCCTGCCTCTGCCTCCCAAAGCACTGGGATTATAGGCATGAGCCAACAGGCTCAGCCATGCATGGCTTCTGATGTTACTCAACATGCATGCATTTGTTGGAAATGGCAAAAACCTGAGGCCGGGCATGGTGGCTCACACCTATAATCCCAGCACTTTGGGAGGCCCGGGCAGGCAGATCACTTGAGGCCAGAAGTTCGAGACTAGCCTGGCCAGCACAGTGAAACCCCATCTCTATCAAAAATACAAAAATTAGCCCGGTATGGTGGCGGGTGCCTGTAATTCCAGCTACTCGGGAGGCTGAAGCACAAGAATCGCTTGAACCGGGAGGCAGAGAGATCGCACCACTACACTCCAGCCTGGGCAACAGACCAAGACTGTTTCAAAAAAAAAAAAAAAAAAAAACTCTGGGCACAGTGACTCACGCCTGTAATCCCAGCACTTTGGGAGGCCAAGGTGGGCGGATCACGAAGTCAGGAGTTGGAGTCCAGCCTCACCAACATGGTGAAACCTCGTCTCTACTAAAAAAAAATGCAAAAATTAGCCAGGCGTGGTGACGGGCGCCTGTAATCCCAGGTACTCAGGAGGCTGAGGCAGGAGAATCGCTTGAAACCCGGGAGGGAGAGGTTGCAGTGAGCCGAGATCACACCACTGCACTCCAGCCTGGGCGACAGAGCAAGACTTCATCTAAAAAAAAAAAAAAATCAAAAAAACAAAAAACAAAACACCTGGGAACAACTTCCTATATGTTCATCAAAGGAATGGATACATGAAACTCGTTATAGTTGAGAGAGTACCATCTAATAGTTAAAAGGGGTGCATTGGATCTGTACTGACATAAGGAAATCCCAAAAACATAATGTTGAGGAAAAAAGCAAGTTGCAGAATACAGCATGATGCACAATTTGTGTGTATCTTAAAATCCCACGCAGTAGATACTGTTCATGGACACATGCTTACATACAAGATTTTTAAAGTGAAAGGGAAGAATATACATTAAATTCATGACAGTCTGCCACAAAGAAGGAAAAAAGCACAGAACGGGATAGGGAGCATAAATAAAGTTGTAAAGTTTTATTTCTTTTAGTACTTATAAATGGCTGTAAGGCAAATGGCAAACTGTTAGCAACAGTCAATTCTGAATGGGGGATGCATAGTCCCGTATTTTTCTATATTCTCATATTTTCTCCCCCCGCCCCCAAAATATGTATCAGGGTTGGTGGAGATTATCTGGAGCACTTATGACTGTAAGGCAGGGGTCAGCAAACTTTGTAAAGGGCCAGGTAGTAAATATTTTAGGCTTTGCAAGCCATAGGCTTTGTAATGCAGCTACTCCACCCTGCCATCCTAGCAGCCACAGGAAATAGTAAATGAATACATGTGGCAGTGTTTCAATAAAACTTTATTTACAGACACTGAAAACTGAATTTCATATACTTTTCATAAGTCACAAAATATTACTGTTTTGGTTTTTATTTAACCATTGAAAAATGCGAAAGGCCGGGTGTGGTGGCTCACACCTACATGCGTGATTACAATCTCAGCACTTTGGGAGGCCGAGGTGGGAGTATCACTTGAGCCTAGAAGTTTGAGACCAGCCTGGACAACATGGCAAGACCCATCTTGACAAAAGAAAAAAGAAAACATAAAACCATTCTTAGCAGGCCATAAAAAACAGGTGGCATGACAGATTTAGCCTATGGGCAATAAATAGTTTGGCAACCCTGCTTTACTAAGGTAACCAAAATAGATTTGGGTGTCCTTTCCTGTTACTGGATGTCTTTTCCTGGTACTTGTTAAACAATTCTGTATGTTTACATCATGTTACTAAATTGCCTATGTTTTATTAGAACACTGTAGCTCACACAGGCAGAAACTTAGGTATACACACAGCTGTGTAAACTTAAAAGCCAATTAAGTAAGAAAGGTTAGGAAGTGCCCCTACAAATCCAAACCCTAGCTCAAGAGTTGCTTTTTCCTGATAGATTTCCTGAAATGCTGTGAGCCAGGCCCTCCCTGCCCTCTCCTCTCTCTGGTGTCTTAAAGCAAGGACTCTACCATTTATTTGATGCTCAGCCACCTCCCTTCCTTCTTTATTCCTTCATGCTTCACTCTTGTGTTTTGACTTGCCAATAGGCCTGTATCTTCGTGGCGTCTAGGCAGGTACCACATGTGAAACATTTGCATACTGTCCGCGTTGTGGATGACAGCAATGACCCTGAAGTCAGATAGATTTTGTTTAAATCCTGGTTTCACTAGTTACCAGCTCTATGGCCTTGGGCAAATGACTTGATCTCTCCCAATTTGGTTTCATCAGCTGTCAAACGGGGATAATAATAGTATCTAGCTCACAGGTTTCCTATGAGGTTTAAATCTAATGATGTATGTATGTAAAGATACTAGCTCTGTGCTTGGTACATAAGTCTTCAATGATGCTAACTAATTAAAATTAGCACAGAGCTAAAACCCCCATCAATTTATGTGCCTTCCTTATTAAAGTGAATTAGAGCAACACAGAAACATCACAATTGCAATTATTTTTTTTTTTTTGAGACGGAGTTTTGCTCTTGTTGCCTGGTCTCACAGTTGCAATTCTTCTAAGAATCATCCCACTGCCGGGCGCGGCGGCTCACGCCTGTAATCCCAGCACTTTGGGAGACTGAGGCGGGTGGATCACCTGAGGTCAGGAGGTTGAGACCAGCCTGACCAACATGCAGAAACCCCATCTCTCCTAAAATACAAAACTAGCCG
>NW_016805299.1:1333338-1340390 GCF_001698545.2 Rhinopithecus bieti | reverse complement strand
AAAAAAAAAAAAAAAAAAAAAGAGGCCGGGCGCGGGGGCTCAAGCCTGTAATCCCAGCACTTTGGGAGGCCGAGACGGGCGGATCACGAGGTCAGGAGATCGAGACCATCCTGGCTAACATGGTGAAACCCCGTCTCTACTAAAAAATACAAAAAACTAGCCGGGCGAGGTGGCGGGCGCCTGTAGTCCCAGCTACTCGGGAGGCTGAGGCAGGAGAATGGCGTAAACCCAGGAGGCGGAGCTTGCAGTGAGCTGAGATCCGGCCACTGCACTCCAGCCTGGGCGGCAGAGCGAGACTCCGTCTCAAAAAAAAAAAAAAAGAAAAAAATGCCGTCAAATCAGGCTCAGTGGCGTACGCATGCAGTCCCAGCTACTTGGGAGGCTGAGGCGAGAGGATCACTTGAACCTCAGATTTCAAGGCCAGCCTGGGCAACATAGCAAAACTATCTCTAAAAAAGAAAAGAAAAATGCTGTCAAAAAGATCTTGAGAAGTTTCCCTTCAACAGGCAGTGAGATTACTAGTCCCAAACATAAACAACATCATAGAAGGAGAAGTGATGGGGGCACATATGAGGAAGCGCTTTGTCTCAGCATACATCTTCGAGGAAAAAAAAAAATGGCTGGGCGTGGTGGCTCACACCTGTAATCCCAGCACTTTGGGAGGCCAAGGCAGGCGGATCACCTGAGGTCAGGAGTTCTAGACCAACCCTACCAACATGGAGAAACTCTGTCTCTAATAAAAATACAAAATTAGCTGGGCGTGTTGGCGCATGCCTGTAATCCCAGGCTGAGGCAGGAGAATCGCTTGAACCCGGGAGGCAGAGGTTGCAGTGAACCGAGATCATGCCGTTGCACTCCAGCCTAGGCAAAAAGAGCAAAACTCAGTCTCAAAAAAAAAAAGAAAAGAAAAGGAAAAAAAAAAAGCCAATATAACCACCCAAAAATATTAGGACAAAATTTAAAACACTTTGAACAAGTAGAAATATTCAGAGTATGGAGGTGAATACAAAGGCAGCCTGGTGCTGATGAGAGAAAGAGCCTAGGCTGTGGAGCCCGTCACACCTGGGGCTGAATCCTGATTCTGGTCCTCACCAAGGTGGGGGCTGGATCAGGCCCAACCTCCAGGGCCTGCTTTCCTGCCTGTAAAACAGGGATGATGTTTAGCTCACAAGCATTAGAGATGGTATGGGTGAAAGTACGTAGCAGCGTCTGGCCCATATTGGGCAGTACATAAATAACAACTAATATTATCATTTATGTGTTCAACAAACTGAAAAACAATGTTCACAAAAACAGGATAGCACTTTTCAAAATTCTAGGGGTAGGCCCAGCTCTGGAACCTATCAGCTATGTGGCCATGAGCAAGTGACTTAACCCCCTTATGCCTCCATCCTATCCTGTTCAATGGACTTCATGCTATTGCTAACTCTTGGAATTACTGTGAAGATTAAACGTGTTAATATAGCAAAGAACTTAAAACAGGGCACTTGGCTGCTGGCTAGAGTTTCCACCGTGCCACCAGGTCAGAACACCTTTTTCCTTCTCTCCCTTAGAGGATATATCCTGAAGATCTTGGGTATAGACCCAAATGCCTGCTGCTTAAAAAGCTTCAATTCCGGCCGGGTGCGGTGGCTCAAGCCTGTAATCCCAGCACTTTAGGAGGCCGAGATGGGTGGATCATGAGGTCAGGAGATCGAGACCATCCTGGCTAACGCGGTGAAACCCCGACTCTACTAAAAAATACAAAAAAGTAGCCGGGTGAGGTGGCAGGCGCCTGTAGTCCCAGCTACTCGGAGGCTGAGGCAGGAGAATGGCGTAAACCGGGAAGGCGGAGCTTGCAGTGACCTGAGATCCAGCCACTGCACTCTCCAGCCTGGGCGACAGAGCGAGACTCTGTCTCAAAAAAAAATAAATAAAATAAATAAAATAAAATAAAATAAAATAAAAATAAAAAGGAACTGATAACAGTTAACTCCTAAGAGGAAGTAGTACTTTTTTTTTTTTTCTTGAGATGGAGTTTAGCTCTTGTCACTCCGGCTGGAGTGCAATGGCACGATCTTGGCTCACTGCAAACTCTACCTCCTAGGTTCAAGTGATTCTCCTGCCTCAGCCTCCCGAGTAGTTGGGACTACAGGAGCCCGCCACCACGCCCGGCTAATTTTTTATTTGTAGTAGAGATGGGGTTTCACCATGTTGGATAGGCTGGTCTTGAACTCCTAACCTCAGGTGATTCACCCGTCTCGGCCTCCCAAAGTGCTGGGATTACAGGCGGAAGAATGACTTTTTACTACATAGCCTTTAATATTACTCAATGTTTACCATCTCTGTATATAACCTTTCAAATGAATTTAAGGAAAGATTTTCAATCAACATACCAATTAGTCTCTATCTCTCCACCAAGTCTCTTGTTTCCAGAGCAGCTGTCTTTGGCCAGCAAATGTACTGTAATGGATACAACTGTTTTACAGTGCCTCAAAGAGCCCTGAAGAGAAATTACTTCCCATCAGAAAAATTCTCTGATGGGAAATTTAACAGAGAAAGAGCCAATAACAGGAGCTGCAAAATTTAGTTGGTTCCCTGTTGCTTTATAACGACTATTTGGGGCGGGCATGGTGGCTCACGCCTGTAATTCCAGCACTCTGGGAGGCCGAGGCAGGTCAATCACCTGAGGTCAAGAGTTTGAGACCAACCTGGTCAACATGGTGAAACCCCATCTCCACTAAAAATACAAAAATTAGCCAGGTGTGGTGGTGCATGCCTGTAGGCCCAGCTACTCGGGAGGTTGAGGCAGGAGAATCACTTGAACCCAGATGGATGTTGCAGTGAACAAAGATCACGCCACTGCACTCCAGCCTGGGCAGCAGAGCAAGGCTCTGTCTAAAAAAAAAAAAAGAAACAGACTATTTGGATATAGCTGCTGCTTTGGACTTGAAACAATAGCATTTTTCTGTGAACACTCAAGGATAGGAAATTCATGAACAGAAAAAGCAATAACTGGCTCCTACTTACTTGCAGGGTTAAGAAATGTAAACTACAATACACTGTATATTTGGTGATAGCATCTCACACCTTTGAGCTTTGGATCCTTTCTTATTTTTATTTTTACTATTATTATTTTTTCGAGACAGAGTCTTGCTCTGTCGCTAGGCTGAAGTGCAGTGGCGCAATCTTGGCCCACTGCAACCTCCACCTCCCGGGTTCAAGCAATTCTCCTGCCCTACCCTCCCGAGTAGCTGGGATTACAGGCACGCACCACTACACCCAGCCAATTTTTGATTTTTTTTTTTTTTTAGTAGAGATGGGGTTTCACCATGTTGGCCAGGCTGGTCTCCATCTCCTGACCTCATGATCTGCCCACCTCGGCCTCTCAAAGTGCCGGGATTACAGGTGTGAGCCACCGCAGCTGGCCCCCTTAATTTATAATCACCTTACTCATGATGAATTCCTGGACTTAATTTATCATCATCCCTCATTTATAGAGTTAAATATAGAAAAAAAAAAAAAGTGCCCATGCAGAATATATAAGAAAGCCAGCACCTACAAAGGGACTGAAAAATGCTTCTGGTCATTGGTCCAAAAACTATGAAAAAATCTTTTCCTTCTTAATCTCCAGTCAGGGGCCAAGAAGTACTCATGAGCACCCACAGGAACCACAAGCCCTGGTTCAGTCCAACAAGGCAGGGAGGCCTCAGAAGAAAGTCCAAGCCTCATACACACCTGCACTGACCACCCTGGAGAGAACTACCAATTCCCAGAAGAGCTCTTGTCTGAGAATAGGTGCTAAATGAATTTATATAATGATGGAGTGCGTACAATTTCTAATCAAGATATTGGCAATTTTGCCCAGAAAGAACATAATCTGAGATGCCTGCACTAACTTGTTATATTTATTAACCCATTTATTAACAAGAAGTTGGTGTCCTTTGCTACCAAAAGGGAAGAAAAGGGGAATAAAACAAATACATAGTTACTAAGAAACCAAGTAAGACAAACTAATCAGAATGCAGTTTATTGACAAGATAGGTCACAAATACATCATTTATAAGGAGAGAGGGGACACGAACAAGTCCAAAATCTTATACTCTGCACAGCAGCCCAGCAGGGATGTCCTCTCTAGAGATGGTTTATCAAGGGTACGCCGTGAGAGGGCAGCTCCTGATGCAGCTGGCGGAAGAGCATCGCACACCGGTTCCTCTCCTGGGTCTTCCCCAGGGTGTGGTAGAGTCTGGCCTGGAAGTAAACGACGTCCCTAATTCGCTCTTTGCAGTCAACCTTTGCAAAATAGTTCTTGGCTTCATTGAGGTTCTCAATGGCGGCCTCCAGAGCTGATGGAAAGTGGGGAAAATAACACACACATTTAACTCAACACTTCACATATAGTTTTCAAAATTTGGTATTTAGTTTTATTTGTTCAACAAGTACCAGAAGATTCTTTTATATTCTCCTTTCTTTGAGAGAGAAAAAACAAACCACTAGGTAGGGTGAGGTTTTCAGAAATGTCTTTAAGACTGGGTGCGGTGACTCATGCCTGTAATCCCAGCACTTTGGGAGGCCGAGGCGGGTGGATCACCTGAGGTCAGGAGTTCGACAGCAGCATGGCCAACATGGTGAAACCTCGTCTCTACTAAAAATACAAAAATTAGCCAGGTGTGGTGGCGGACACCTGTAATCTCAGCTACTTGGAAGGCTGAGTCAGGAGAATCGCTTGAACCAGGAGGCAGATGTTGCGGTGAGCTGAGATCACGCCACTGTACTCCACCCTGGGTGACAAAGTGAGACTCCACCTCAAAAAAACAAAACAAAACAAAAAAAGCCAGGAACAGTGGCTCATGCCTATAATCCCAGCACTTTGGGAGGCTGAGGTGGGCGGATCACGAGGTCAGGAGTTTGAGATCAGCCTGACCAACATGGTGAAAGCCCTACTAAAAATACAAAAATTAGCCAGGCATGGTGGCGTGCGCCTGTATATACTTAGGAGGCTGAGGCAGGAGAATTGCTTGAACCTGGAAGGTAGAGGTTGCAGTGAGCCGAGATCGCGCCACTGCACTCCAGCCTGAGTGACAGAGCGAGACTTTGTCTCAAAAAAAAAAAAGGCCAGGCCTGGTGGCTCACGCCGAGGCAGGTGGATCACGAGGTCAGGAAATCAAGACCATCCTGGCTAACACGGTGAAACCTTGTCTCTACTAAAAATACAAAAAAATTTAGCCGGGCATGGTGGCGGGCGCCTGTAGTCCTAGCTATTCAGGAGGCTGAGGGAGGAGAATGGTGTGAACCCAGGAGATGGAGCTTGCAGTGAGCTGAGATTGCACCACTGCACTCCAGCCTGGGCGACTGAGCAAGACTCCGTCTCAAAAAACAAAAAACAAAAACCAAAAAATGATCTTTAAGTCCTGACTTCTAGCCCAGTACCTGGCTCTATAGGGTTAAAATAACCATTCACTTGTCCTCAGTCTTCCTGCCAATCATGCATGTGGAAGCACTTTAAATGCTGCATGAAATTTTGATATATATTTGTGAACACTCAGAACTTAAATGCTGTTCCAAATTTAATGTCTTTTCTTCTTCTGGGTCCTAAACTTTCAGTGCTTTCTGGAATAGCATTGCCCAACAGTCTTTGCACAGCTTCCTACCTTCTGCTTTCTTCGGCTGATCATAGGAAGCTGCTGAAGCCACCTGGCACTTGGCCACTAAGAACATGGCACGACCTTTGTCCAGGATAGCCCCGTCAGCCAAGATGGGCTCAATGGCCATATGGAGAAGACTTAAGGCCTGTTCTGGGATTCCGAGAATGAGCTGAAAAAGAAACATTACGGCACTGTACATACCCAAACCCACTGCCCTTCACCAGGAAAGGCTTCGTTTCTGGCAGTTCTCTCCCGAATGGCTGTCTCTGGCTTATCTTTTACCTGACATATATACTACATTAAAACAGGCACCACACTCCTGGAAAACACAATATGTGACAATCCGATTTCTGACTATGACAAATACAGCAGGGAGTGGTTATTCACACTATGGAAAGGTTTCTGTCTTTACAAAAAGATCCAGCGTTAACATCCTTTAGCTTGGTAATTCTGAGGGGTTGAACTAGGTAACAATTCGGAAAATAGCTCAAAAGAATACAGCAAAAGAAACAAGAGATTCCAGTTGGTGTTAGTATGTTTAAAAAAAAAAAAAAACAGAGAATTCAAATGGTACACTAGAGCTGGGCACAGTGGCTCATGCCTATAATCCCAACACTTTGGGAGCATTAGGCAGGAAGGTCACTTGAGGCCAAGAGTTCAAGACCAGCCTGGGCAACATAGCAAGAATCTGTCTCAAAAAACAAATTTAAAACCATTAGCTGGGCATGGTTGCACATGCCTGTAGTCCCAGTTACTCAGGAGGCTGAGGCAGGAGAATCACTTGAGCCCAGGAGGTCAAGGTAGCAGTGAGCCACAATTGTGCTACCGCACTCCAGCCTGGGCAACAGAGCAAGACCTTGTCTCAAAATAAAATAAAACTAGAAAACATCTATTTAACACACCAGAAGGCAGTAATGGAGGAACTGAGGGACAAAAAAGATATGACATATAGAAAACAAGGCAGGTGCAGTGACTCATGTCTGTAATCCCAGCACTTTGGGCGGTGCAGGCGGGTAGATCACTTGAGGTCAGGGGTTTGAGACCAACCTGGCCAACATGGTGAAACCCTGCCTTTATTAAAATTACAAAAATTAGCTGGGCATAGTAGCACGTACCTGTAATCCCAGCTACTTGGGTGGCTGAGACAGGAGAATCACTTGAACCCAGGAGGTAATGGATATGGTGAGCAGAGATTGCACCACTGTACTCCAGCCTGGGTGACAGAGTAAGACTCCATCTCAAAAAAAAAAGAAAATCAAATTAGAAGTAATGACATTAAATGTAAACAAATTACACTCTTTTTTTGTGTAACTGAAAAAATGGCTGAAATTGTCAGAAAAAAATTTTTTAAGTATACACTATATGCTGTCTACAAGAGACTCACTTTAGATTAAAAGACACAAATAGTATTTTAAAAATTAGGCTGGG
>NW_016805299.1:1327574-1331355 GCF_001698545.2 Rhinopithecus bieti | reverse complement strand
AAAAAAAAAAAAAAAATACACAGACTCCAATTTATGAAATTTGTGGGATAAAGTAAAAACTTATGAAATATAGTTATCAAGGAAATGTATAACTGTAAAGGCCTATATTACAAAAGAAGGAAAATCTCAAATCAATAAGCAAATCTTCCACCTTAAGAAACTAGAAAAAGAGGCCAGGCGCGGTGGCTCACGCCTGTAATCCCAGCATGTTGGGGGCCAAGGCGGGTGAATCACCTAAGGTTAGGAGTTCAAGGCCAGCCTGGCCAACATGGAGAAACCCCGTCTCTATTAAAATTACAAAAATTACCCGGGCATAGTGTCATGCACCTGTGATCCCAGCTACTCAGGAGGCTGAGGTAGGAGAATTGCTTGAACCTGGGAGGCAGAGGTTGCCGTGAGCCAAGATTGCACCATTGCACTCCAGCCTGGGTGACAAGAGCTAAATTCCATCTCAAAAAAAAAAAGAAAGAAAGAAAGAAACTGGAAAACGAAAAGCAAGCAAACTAGACTTAAAGCTAACTAACAGAACCAAAGAAAAAATAAGGATTAAAGTGGAGGCAAACAAAATAGAGACTAAGAGAACAACAGAGAGAATCAATAAAACTAAAAGTTAGTTCTTTGAAGAGATCAACAAAATTGACAAATTGTTAGACTGACCAAGAAAAAAAAGAGAGAAGACTCAAATGACTGAAGTCAGGGACAACAGTGCGGACTTTACTAACAACCTTACAAAAGTCAAATGGATTATACAAGAATACCATGAACAATTCTATGCAAGAAATCAGATAAACTATATAAAATGAACAAATTCCTAGAAAGACCAAACTACTAAAATAGACTCAAGAAGAAACAGGAAATCTGAATAGACCTATAACAACTAAAGAGACTGAATTAGTAACCAAAAAAACTTCCAACAAAGAAAAACCCAGGGCCAGACTGCTTCACTGGTGAATTTTACCAGACTTTCAAAGAATTAACACCAATCCTCAAATTCTTCCCAAAAAAAGGAGAGGAGAGAATATTTTCTTACCCATTTTGTGGGGCCACTATTACCCTAATACTAAAGCCAAAGGAAGATATCACAAGAAAACTATAGATCAATCAACATCCCTTATGAATACAGATGCAAAAATTATCAACAAAATACTTGCAAACCAAATCCAACAGCATGTTAAAAGGATCATACACTTTGACCATGTGAAATTTATTCCAGGAATGCAAGGTAATTCAATCCACAAATATAACATATAAATAAAGTGAAAGAAAAAATCGGGCTGGGCACTGTGGCTCACACCTGCAGTCCCAGCACCTTGGGAGGCAGAGGCGGGTGGATCATGAGGCCAGGAGTTCAAGACTGGCCTGGCCAGCATGGTGAAACCCCGTCTCTACTAAAAATACAAAAATTAGCCAGGCGTGGTGGTGCACACCTGTGATCCCAGCTACTTGGGAGGCTAAGGCACAAGAATCGTTTGAACCTGGGAGACAGAAGTTGCAGTGAACCAAGACTGCGCCACTGCACTCCAGCCTGGGCAACAGAGAGACACCCTGTCTCAAAAACAAACACAAAAAAATAAAAACCCGTATGATCAAATCAATCAATGCAGAAAAAACACTTGACAAAATCCAATACCTTTTCATGAAAAAAAAAAAAAACTAAATGAACTAGGAATAGAGGGAACTTCCTCAACCTCTACAAAAAACCCACAGCTAGCATGACATGTGATGATGAAAGACTGAAAGCTTTCCCCCTACAGTAACAAAATAAGAACATACTTTTTTTTTTTTGAGACGGAGTCTCGCTATTGCCCAATCTGTAGTGCAGTGGCATGATCTCGGTTCACTGTAACCTCCACCTCCTGGGTTCAAGCAATTCTCAGTCCTCAGCCTACCTAGTAGCTGGGATTACAGGCATGCACCACCACCACACTCAGCTAATTTTTCTATTTTTAGTAGAGACAGGGTTTCACTATGTTGTCCAGGCTGGTCTTGAACTCCTGGCCTTAAGTAATCTGCCTCGGCCTCTCAAAGTGCTGGGATTATAGGTGTGAGACACTGAGCCCAGCCAAGACACACACTCTTGCCACATTTATTCAACATGTATTGGAAGTTTTACTCAAAGCATTTAAGCAAGAAAAAGAAATAAAGGCATCTAAGTGGGAATGGATGAGGTAAAACTATCTCTATTTGCAGATGACATGATCTTATGCATACAAAACCATAAAAAAATCCCCAAAACCTGTTACTGGTAATAAGTTTGGCAAAGTTACAGGATATAAGATCAATATACACTAGCAATGAGCAATCCAAAAATAAATTTTTAAAAACATTTCATTTAAATTACTATCAGAAAGAACAAAATACTTAGGAATAAATTTAACCAAGGAAGTGAAAGACTTATACACAGAAAGCTACAAAACATTGTTGAAGTAAATTAAAGATCCAAGTAAAAGGAAAGACACCCTGTGTTCACGGGTTGGAAGACAATGGTATTAAGATGGTAATATTCTCCAAACTGACCTACAGATTCAAATACAATCCCTATCAAAATTACAACTACTGTTTTTGCAGAAATGAACAAGCTAATTCTAAAATCAACATATAATTGCAAGGGATGCTAAATATCCAAAACAATCCTGAAAAAGAACAAAGAAGACTCCCACCTCCTGATTTCAAAACTTAGTACAAAGCTATAGTAATCAAAACAATGTGGTACTGGCATAAGGATAACATATAGATCAAGGGAATAGAATTGAGAGTCCAGAAATAAACCTATATATTTACAATCAATTTTTTTTTTCTTTGATCAATTGGTTTCTAACCGGGGTGCCAAAACCATTAAATGGGGAAAGAAGAGTCTTCAACAAATGGTGCCAGAATAACCTATATCTGCATGCAGCAGAGTAAGAGTGGAGCCCTATCTCATAGTATATATAAACTCAAAATTATTCAGATTTAAACATAAGCATTAAAACTATAATACTGTTAGAAGAAAACATAGAAGAAAATCTTCATGACATTAGATTTGTCAATATATTGGATATGATACCAAAAGCACAAGCAACAAAATAAAAATAAGTTGGACTTCATAAAAACTTTAAACTTTTGTATATCAAAAGACACTATCAAGAAAGTGAAAAGACCAAATACAGAATAGGAGAAAATATTTGTAAATTATATATCTGATAAGGGTCTAGTATCCATAATATATAAATAATTTTTACAAGTGAACATCAAAAACACAACTCAGAAAACAGGCAAAGGATCTGAATAGACGTTTCTCCAAAGAACATATGCAAATGGTCAATAAGCACATGAAAAGATACTCAACATCATTAGTCATTAGAGAAATGCATATCAAAACCACAATGAGACACCAATTCATACCCACTAGGAAGGATATAATAATAAAAAATGGAAAATAACAAGGGTTGGCAAGATTGTGGAGATATTGGAACCCTTACACATTGCTGGTTGAAACAAAATGGTGCAGCCACTGTGGCATTTCCTTAAGAAGTTAAACACAAGGCCGGGCGCGGTGGCTCCAGCCTGTAATCCCGGCACTTTGGGAGGCCGAGACGGGTGGGATCACGAGGTCAGGAGATCAAGACCATCCTGGCTAACACCGTGAAACCCCGTCTCTACTAAAAAATACAAAAAACTAGCCGGGCGAGGTGGCGGGCGCCTGTAGTCCCAGCTACTCGGGAGGCTGAGGCAGGAGAATGGCGTAAACCCGGGAGGCGGAGCTTGCAGTGAGCTGAGATCCGGCCACTGCACTCCAGCC
>NW_016805299.1:1322803-1327255 GCF_001698545.2 Rhinopithecus bieti | reverse complement strand
CAAAAAAAAAAAAAAAAAACAAGAAGAAGTTAAACACAAAATTATCATGACTCAGCAATTCCATTCATAGGCATAAAATGAAAACAGGTATTCAAAAAAAAACTTGTACAGAAATGATAAGAGCCGCTATTTATAATAGCCAAAAGGTGGAAACGACTCAAATGTCCATCAGCTGGTGAATGGATAAGCAAAATGTGATCTAACTATACAGTGAAATATTATTCAGCCATGAAAAAGAATGAAGCACTGATACCTATCACTACACGGATAAAACCTGAAAACATCAAGCTAAGTAAAAGAAGTCAATCAAAAAAAGCCACATTTATATGAGCCTGATTATGCATATTGTTCAGCAGAGGCAAACTCACAGAGACAGAAAGCAGTTAGAGGTCACCAGAGGCTGGGGGAAGGGAGGACTGGGGAAGGCCTGCTTCATGGGTACAGTTTCCTTTTTTGTGTAATGAAAAGAGTCTGAAATTAGACAGCAGTTATGGTTTCACAATGTTGTCAATATTCTCAAAACCACTGAAATGTACACTTTAAAATGGTTAAAATGGTAAATCTCGCGTTATGTACTTTTTTTTTTTGGAGACGGAGTCTCGCTCTGTTGCCCAGGCTGGAGTACAGTGGCACGATCCCAGCTCACTGCAACCTCCACCTCCCAGGGTCAAGCGATTCTCCTGCCTTCTCCTGCCTCAGCCTCCCGAGTGGCTGGGATTACAGGCACGCGCCACCATGCCTAGCTAATTTTTGTATTTTTAGTAGAGATGGGGTTTCACCATGCTGGCCAGGCCAGTCTTGAACTCCTGACCTTGTGATCTGCCCACCTCGGCCTCCCAAAGTGTTAGGATTACAGGCGTGAGCCACCATGCCTGGCCATGTACATTTTATCTCAAGGAAAAAAAAAAGTCACTAAGGCAGGCGGTAAGAAACAGATTCCTTAGCTCCACCCCTAGAGATTCTGACTCCGTAGGTCTGAGGCAAGTCCTCAGGTATGAAGATATTTTTTAAATCTCCACAATAATTCTAATGTACAGCCAGTTTGGAGACCTCCGCTTTAATTAATAAATTATTCCAAGAGTTTGACCTTCACTCATTCACTGATTAATATTTATTGAAAGCCTTCTATGTGTAGGGCCTATAAGGTACCAGGGAATATAGATGAAAATGAAGAGTCAATTCCTTCATGGCCTTTACTAAGGGAGAAAGAAAACAAACATAAAATACAATTTGATTTCCAAAAGCTTTCAATGAACATCCGTGTTCCTCATTTCTTTATTCACACCCCCTTGTTGCTAAATCAAGCATCACTCTGTGTCAGCTAATCATTAATATGAGGCAAGTGTTCTCACTAAAGAGGCAAGTCCTCCTTACTGAATACACAGCTCAGGAAAGCCAGTGCCACTGGAAGGTGTCAGTTTGTCACCAGGCTCACACCTCCACAGGCTTCTTTGGAGGGCTAGCACATGAAGACTACCTGTCCAGACTTCAATATGAAGAAATGAAAACTCATTATTATCCTTTCAATACTCAAAAGTAATCACAGACTCACCAGCTCCTGAGCACAAATATGTGCTATAAAAACAGAGATTGGCTTACCTGTGCAAAAGCCAAGTTCAGCACCGTTTCAGAGGCCAAGTACTGTAACCGGTACTCCTTGGAGAGGGCCAAGGCCTGCAGGAGCATGGGCAGCGCGATGGTAGGGGAGGAAGATCGCCAGTACAGCTCTGCCACGGACAGTAGGACACTGACCGTAAAGAGGAAAACACAGGATGAGAAGATCCACCACCACGTCTCCGTGAGATGCACAAGAGACCCCTTACCTGATCACCATTTCCGTGTTCTTCAGTTTCTGACAATGAACCAACAATTTTTGTAAAAGTTTATGTGCCTCTGACATTTGGTTCTGAGCTTGTAATACAACTGCTTTCCTGAAACAGAATCAAAATGAACACAAATGTTTTAACTAGTCACTTTGAGGGTAAGAATCGCTATTTATTCAATTAGACTATAAATCTCCCAAGGGGAAAAACTGTGCCTGATTTAATTTTTGTTGAAAGAATAAAGTGTATGCATGTATGAATGTGTGTGTAAGCATGTATGTAAGCATGCTGTGTATACAGACATACATATATGCATGCACGAAAAATTCTGGAATTATAGATAACAGCATGTTAATGATTATCTCTGGGAGATACTTATTTTCTTAATTTTGCTTGTATTTTCTTTTTTTTTCTTTTTTTGTTTTATGGAGACAGAGTCTCACTCTGTTGCCCAGCCTGGAGTGCAGTGATGCGATCTTGGTTCACTGCAACCTCCGCCTCGTGGGTTCAAGCAATTCTCCTCCCTCAGCCTCCCAAGTAGCTGGGATTATAGGTGTCCACCATGCTTCGCTAATTTTTTGTATTTTTAGTAGAGATAGGGTTTCACCATGTTGGCCATGCTGGTCTCAAACGCCTGACCTCAAGTGATGCGCCCACCTCAGCCTCCCAAAGTTCTGGAATTACAGGTGTGAGCCACCACGCCCAGCTGCTTATCTGTATTTTCTTATTCCCAGTAATAAAAAGAAAAAAAGTTTTTTTCTAAGCTAAAATAAGTTAATGCACATATAAAACAAAAACAAAACCATTTACCAATTATTTTATTCTGGGATTAGATTTTCAAGGTTTCTTACCTATAAACACCCTCTATGCTATTGAGAGCTGTGATTCCTGTAACAAGTGAATCAGCCAAATGATATTTGCCATCATTCATTGCTCTGTCAAACTGTATTTTTTGATCACATAGCATCCATAACTAGTAAGAAAAAAAAAAACACAATTAAGTACAAAATGGCAAATGTTCATCTTACTCAATGAGTATATAAAAATATTTTGGATTGCTTAGCAAATACCCTTACAATAATTCACGCACATTCTTTTTTGGGGGTATTTAAAAAAATTTTTTAAATATCTCAAGTATGTGAAAAAGCACAGAGAATAAAATAGCAGATAGATGTGTGCCAACCATCAACTTTGTCAACTCACATTTTGCTTTATCTGCTTCATATACTATTAGATACGGATGAAGTCCTTTGCAAATTCTACTTCCCTTTCTCTTTTTTCAAAGTAGGCACTCAATTTGGTATTTATCATTCTCATTCATGTTTTTTATACTTTTACAACATATACGCTTGTCTTTAAACAACATAGAGTATGAGGCTGTGTTTTAAACTTTGTATAAATAATATCATACTTGTAAGCATCCTTTGATAAGTTCCTTTTTAGCTCAATATTATTTTCCTGAGGGGAGATTATATCCCACTTTATATTATAATAAAAGCTATTATTATCAGAAATAAATCTAATGCCATGTAAAAGGCAGATTACCTGGGCGTGCTGACTATTAGGCGGAAATCGTTCCTTCAAGTGTTTTAACACTTCAGAAGCTGCAGCAAAACAGCCCTAAAGTAGGAACACACAATTTGATCAGCATAACCTGTGTTGAAGCCACACCTGCTGTACCATGCACAGATGGTGACAGATTCACCTGTTCTTGATGCAGCACCCTGAGAGATACTGCTCAGAGACTCAAATTTCTTTTTTTTTTTTTTTTTCTTGAGAGAGAGTCTTGCTCTGCCGCCCAGGCTGGGGTGCAGTGGCACCATCTTGGCTCACTGCAAGCTCCGCCTCCCGGGTTCATGCCATTCTCTTGCCTCAGCCTCCCAAGTAGCTGTGACCACAGGCGCCCGTTCACCATGGCTGGTTAATTTTTTTGTATTTTTAGTAGAGACGGGGGTTTCACTGTGCTAGCCAGGATGGTCTCAATCTCCTGACCTCGTGATCTGCCCGCCTCTCTCAAAGTGCTGGAATTACAGGTGTGAGCCACCGCATCCGGCCAGAGACTCAAATTTCTAAGGGCCATTTTTAAAAGACTAATACATTTTACTTTTTAAAAAATGTCAAGGCCAGGCATGGTGGCTCACACCTGTAATCCCAGCACTTTGGGAGGCCAAGACGGGTGGATCCCCCCTGAGGTCGGGAGTTCAAGACCAGCCTGACCAACATGGAGAAATCCCGTCTCTACTAATAATACAAAATTAGCTGGGCATGGTGGTTCATGCCTGTAATCCCAGCTACTTGGGAGGCTGAGGCAGGAGAATCGCTTGAACCCGGGAGGCAGAGGTTGCAGTGCACCAAGATCGTGCCATTGCACTTTAGCCTAGGCAACAAGAGCAAAACTCCATCTCAAAAAAAAAAAAAAATTAACACACACAAAAAAACACAAAATTCTTTTTTTTTTTTTTTTTGAGACAGAATCTTGCTCTGTCATCCAGGCTGGAGTGCAGTGGCGTGATCTTGACTCATTGCAACCTCCTCCTCCTGGGTTCTAGCAATTCTGATGCCTTAGCCCCCACCTCCCAAATAGCTACAAATACAGGCATGTGCCATCATACTCAGCTAATTTTTTTTT
>NW_016805299.1:1309378-1321652 GCF_001698545.2 Rhinopithecus bieti | reverse complement strand
GGAGTGCAGTGGCCAGATCTCAGCTCACTGCAAGCTCCGCTTCCCGGGCTCACGCCATTCTCCTGCCTCAGCCTCCCGAGTAGCTGGGACTACAGGCGCCTGCCACCTCGCCCGGCTAGTTTTTTTTGTAGTTTTTAGTAGAGACAGGGTTTCACCGTGTTAGCCAGGATGGTCTTGATCTCCTGACCTTGTGATCCGCCCGTCTCGGCCTCCCAAAGTGCTGGGATTACAGGCTTGAGCCACCGCGCCCGGCCACATATATTTTTATAAATTACTTATAACACTGTTTACCACATGGTAGGCATCCAATGAATATTTGTTGAATGAATAAATCTTTCAATGTCAATACATACAAATCTATATCATCATAGTATTTTATCGGGTAAATCAATTATGATACATGAAAATAATCTCCTAGTTTTTGATATTTTGGTTATTTCTAATATTTTCCATTTAAAAAATGCTACAATGAATATCTTGGTGCACAGAGCTTTGCATACTTGTCCAATTATTTCCTTAGCATAAAACCTTAGAAGTAGGCTGGATGCGGTGGCTCACGCCTGTAATCCCAGCACTCTGGGAGGCCAAGTAGGGCAGATCACTTGAGGCCAGGAGTTTGAGACCAGCGTGGCCAACATGGTGAAACCTCGTCTCTACTAAAAGTACAAAAAAACTAGTCAGGCGTGGTGGCATGCGCCTGTAATCCCAGCTACTCAGGATGCAAAGGCAGGAGAATTGCTTGAACCCAGGAGGCAGAGGTTGCAGTGAGCCGAGATCACGCCACTGCACTCCAGCCTTGGCCCAAGAGCGAAACTTCATCTCAAAAACAAAAAAAAAAACAACAAATAAACAAACAAACAAAAAACCTTAGAAGTAGAAATGACAGGCACTTTTAAGTTCCTTGAGATATATTACTAAATTACCCTAAAGAAATGTACCAAGTACTTTCATACCAAAACTCTATGTGCTTTTCTTCCCCTAATACTGAAGTATCTTTGCTTATATAATTGGTGAAAGTAGTACCTTAACTGCTTTAAATTTAATTTCAATGACTAGATTGAAATATTTTCATGTTTTGGGCCATGCTTTTCTGTGAATATACATCCATCACTTTTTTAATACTCTTATATTGTTGGGATGTTTATCTTTTTTTTTTTTTTTTGAGACAAGGTTTTGCTCTACTGCCCAGGCTGGAGTGTAGTGATGCAATCTCAGCTCATTGCAACCTCTGCCTCCTAGGCTCAAGTAATCCTCCCACCTCAGCCTCCCTAGTAGCTGGAACTACAGCCGTGCGCCACCACACACATCCAGCTAATTTTTGTATATTTTGTAGAGACAGGGTTTCGCCATGTTGCATAGGCTGGTCTCCAACTCCTGAGCTCAAGTGCTTTGCCTGCTTCAGCCTCCCAAAGTGCTGGGATTACAAGTATAAAGATAAACAGCGCCCAGCTGGGAGGTTTATCTTATTGATCCTGAAATCTTTTCAATTTGTCTCAATCCTTTCATGAGGTAATACTCTTTTTGTCTACAGAGAAGCTCAGGCCACAAGTGGACTTTTATTTGAAGTGAATAAGCAGAAATTACATTGAATTACAACAAAAGATCATTATCACTGTGATTTTTAACTGGCCAGTCTCACCAATTATTTTCATGACTGCCACACAGAGTCGGGCATGGGGATATAGATCCTGCAGTATTTCCCAAAAACATTCCCATTGTGGCCTACAATTCCTGAGACTGAGAGAGGAATGATATAAGATGAGCTAGAATTACACAGAAAGAGAAAAGGAGAATGGTTATCTTAGAGAAAGAATTCACTCTACTTCCTCTGTGTTGCAAGAGGAAGCTCAGCAGTTCTGAGCCCCATAACTTATTTATAGGCTTACCAAAACCCCAATCACTCCCATACCACAAAACAAAGTGCACCATGAAATTTACTTGGAGGAAAGTTTCAGAAGCAGATACAAAAGAAATAAAAGACTAACTGGAGACTCATGATAAAGTTGCCTTCTCTGCAGCTGGCCAAACTTAATTTCACAGGTGCGAGTCTAACTTGTCTAATTAAAAATGTGACAGTCATCAGCCCAGTAAGTATATATATATCCACATGGCTGATGTTCTAAAACTAGAAAGATCTAAGGCAAGATGAAGAAAGGGGTAAAGGACTGACTTAAAATAAAAAGGCAGCTACCTTCTAGTTGTGTACTAAAAGGCTTCCTAACACACCCTGGCTGTTGAAGCCAAACAATGATTGGATCAGCAGGTTTTTCACATAAGCCCAGAGGTGAAAGGGGGATGCAGATGGCATTACTAATAGAGACCCAAAGAGCATGGTTACTTTTTAGGGTCTTACTCCCAGGAAAAAAACACAAAATTCTAACAAATGGCCTTGGACAAAGTTACAAGGCTAAAGAATTGAGCCACAAGGCACTGTGACTCACACCTGTAATTCTAACACTTTGGGAGGCCAAGGCAGGAGGATCACTTGAGGCCAGGAGTTCAAGGCCAGCCTGGGCAACACAACATAGAAAGATTCCATCTCTAAGAAACAAGAATTAAAATAATTAGCTGGGTGAGGTGGTGTGCACCTGTAGTCCCAGCTACTGGGCAGGTTGAGGTGGAGTTCAAGGCTGCAGTGAGCTCTGATCGTGCCACTGCACTCCATCCTGGGCAACAGTGAGACTCCATCTCTTAAAAAAATAAAAAATACACTGGGTGTGGTAATCCCAACACTGTGAAGCTGAAGTGGGAGGACTGCTTGAGCCCGGAAGTTTGAGACTAGCCTGGGCAACATAGTGAGATTCCATCTCTACAAAAAGATATTTTAATTAACTGTGTGGTCACATGCTCCTGTAGTCTCAGCTACTGAGGAGGCTGAGGTGGGAGGATCAGTTGAGCCCAGAAGGTTGAGGCTGCAGTTTGCTGTGATTGCACCACTACACTCCAGCCCTGGTGATAGAGCGAGACCCTGTCTCAAAAAAAATTAAAAATTGGCTGGGCACGGTGGCTAACACCTGTAATCCCAACAATTTGGGAAGCTGAGGTGGATGGATCATTTGAGATCAAGAGTTTGAGACCAGCTTGACCAACATGGTAAGAACCCATCTCTACAAAAAATACAAAAATTAGCTGGGTGTAGTGACACACACCTGTAATCCTAGCTACTTGGGAGGCTGAGGTAGGAGAATTACTTGAACCCAGGAGGCAGAGGTTGCAATGAGCTGAGATTGCACCATTGCACTCCAGCCTAGGTGACAGGGTGAGACTCCCTCTCAAAAAAATAAAATTAAATTAAAATAAATTTAAAATTAAAATTAAAAAAAAGAATTGAACCAAGACTAAGGTTTTTGAAAAGTAGTTTTCTATTCTAATAGTAAAAAAATAATAATTTCGCCGGGCACAGTGGCTCACATCTATAATCCTAGCACTTTGGGAGGCTGAGGCAGGCAGATCACATGAGGCTAGGAGTTTGAGACTATCCTGGCCAACATGGTGAAATCTCATCTCTACTAAAAATACAAAAATTAGCCAGGTATAGTGGTGTACGCCTATAGTCCCAGCTATTCGGGAGACTCAGAAACGAGAATTGCTTGAACCCCAGAGGCGGAGGTTGCAGTGAGCTGAGATCGTGCCACTGCACTCCAGCCTGGGCGACAGAGCGAGACTCTGTCTCAAAAAAAACTAAATATTGGCCAGGCATGGTGGCTCATGCCTGTAATCCCAGCACTTTGGGAGGCCGAGGTGGGTGGATCACGAGGTCAAGAGATCAAGACCATCCTGGCCAACATGGTGAAACCCCATCTCTACTAAAAATACAAAAAAATAGCCTATAGGGCATGGTGACGGGCGCCTGTAGTCCCAGCTACTTGGGAGGTTGAGGGCTTTGACAGCAGAGGAATGCGTGAACCCCGGGAGGCGGAAGCCTTGGGGGGCAGTGAGGCCGAGATTGAAGCCACTGCAACTCAGCCTGGGTGACAAAGCTGGAGACTCTTGTCCAAAAAAAAAAAAAAAAAAAAAAAAACCTACATACTTCAATATGTTCACCGACTCATTCATTACCAGATGCTCCTCTTATCCATGGCACCAGGAAAGGAAGCGAAGTGATGTTAAGGAGGTGCCAGTGCCACAAAGAGGGAAGAAACAAGCGAGAGACAGACCTGCAACATTCCCGAGGGGAAGGCAACCAGCCAGCCCTTTCAACCTCAGAAAACACAGGCAGTGCTTCCCAGGCACGGGAAGAAACCAGCTGGCAAAGGCGCCATGGAACCCATCAGTCAGGGCCCATCCACCCCTCAGTTTACACAGCCATGTAAGAGACTGTAAAATGCTAACACGTTTGCTATGAGGAAGTATTTCTAGACCTCTGAAAGGAGTGGAAATCACTCAACAATCTTTAGGCTGCAATTAGGGAAACATTGAGTATTATGATGCAATCTAACAGTAACAGGTATTACAAAGAGGAAGAGAAAAATATGATCAAGGAAACGTCTGGATTGCCACGGCAGTGTTTGGTGAGATGGAGGGCTTTAGATAAAATAGCTTTCCCTGACTCTTTCCCATGAAAGATGACATTTTGAACAAAGGGAAGATAAAGCCTACGGTACCAGAAGAGATACACTAATTGATCCCATATAAAGAGAATCTTGTCAAATTACTTGGGCTGGAAGTCATCAAGATTATGTCCCATTCCCACTGCTCTTTTTTAGAGTCAACCAGGTTTGGGTTGGAAATCTGCCTCTGACATTTATGGGTGTTGGATACAGGATTTAGCTCCCACGACCTCAGTCTTTAGTTCTGTGAAACAAGGATAACAACAAACCTGAGCCTATGAAGTGGATTCTATAAGACAGTACACATAAAATAGGCACAGGGACTGGCACAGAAGAAATTTACAACCAATATTAGTTATTATGATCTCAGCTATACTTCTATTATACTCTCCTCTCTCCTAAAACACACAAACTTCTACTACCTTAAATGTCAAAGAATCCTATTTATTTCCTTAGTTACATGAAACTGGCTGACCTCTTAGAATTCCCTTCACTGATGCCAAAAAAAGACCCCAAATTCAACCAACTTTGCAGACTCCATACTTGGTCCCCTTCCACTGGTGGGGTTTCACTCTTTCAGCCACACCGTTGAGCAGACCTGTCCAAGACGTGTCCAGTGCTTTCCTCAAGCACTAGAGGAGAGAAATGGTAGAGCCTCCATTGCCCCAGAAGCACACGGGCCCGGCCACCTGCCTACCTGCTCCGCGTGTAGCTCTGCGAGGTGGCAGAGTGCGACAGCAAAGGACTCTGTGTTGTTCTGCTGCACGCCCGCATTCACCGCCTCCAGGCTGTTCATGCTCAGCAACATCTGGGCCTGTTGCAGGGCCATGGTGCTGGGTGGGGAGAGGGAACAGGATTTCCTTTCAGCAGCAGACCTGGCTGCCCTTTGGCCATGCCCGTCAGCTATCTTGAGTGGAGGTGTAAAGTCAAACACCTCACAGACTCTGGCTTTCTTGGGAGCAGCTGCCTCCCAGTGCCAGCAACCCTGCCCTCAGGGTAAGAAAAGCAGAAAAGCATCCTGGATGTGCAGCGCGAGGAGACACGTAGTGGTTAGGGCACAGCTGGGAGTGCGTGCTCCCAGATCCCCCCGCCCCCACCCCATGGTCCCTGCAGTCATAGTATGTTAATTAGTTTTCACGGGTGAATTCAGACCCGATGCCATCCTGGCACAGGCTGCTCTGGCAATGTAAGCAGTGGCCAGTGTCTGCAGCTGTTTCAGAGCACACCGTGCCAAAAAATTATCTGAAATACAAAAACAAGACGGGTAAAAAAAGGCACTTCCTTTCATTACTGAATTCCTAGAAACAGACTGTCTAAGTGAGGGGTGAGGTCGCAACAGAACTTCAGGATTAAAATCCCGCAACAAAGTTTACTTCCAGGCTAAAAGTGGCTAAATGGGAAAGTACGCAAGAAGCTGAAAATATTCCACAGAAAACACCTAACAGAAAAGCAACTTTCTTTACATAATAGCTTTGGGATTCAGGTGACACTCAACTAGAGCAACCATGGATCATGCCTCCTATGAACAGGAAGAAAGGTTCCTGTCACAGAGCAGAGGAGCCCGGTGCTTGGAGTCAGATGACATGGGTTTGAGTCCTTTCTCTGTCACTTGTTAACTGCGTTTGTGATCTCGGGTAGATCAGATGTGTGAACCTTGGTTTACTGTCCCAGCATGGAGATCACCCACCCGTTACCTCACAGAGTGGGTGGGAGGAGTAAGAAGGAACATGCATGGGAAAAAACTTTTCAGTCTGTGCAAAATACAAAATGTTTTAGACTATAAAACATTTATTTTGTCTAATCCCCTGCAGGAACAACGTCTGCCCAAGGCGGGTAAATCTTGTATGTACGGCCTTTCACAGAACCAGTTTGCTAACTCCTGCTTCTCTCTAAAGGATTTACACCCCCAGGGCCTTGGGAGACCTACCTGCGGCCATACAGCCTCCAGATGGCCGTTTTCTGTGCGATGCTGATATCGATGAGCTCTGACAGGCTGTGTTTCCAGTGCAGGAGGTCGGAGTCCTTTAGGGCATCCATCAGCTTGTTTGCCGTCTTCCCAGCGAAAGCTCTCTGTTGAACAAGGGACTGTATTCCCAGGGAGGCGAGGTACTAAGGGGACAGATATACCCACGACCCAAGATAGAGATTACATGACAGAATTTGTTTTGCTCTTCAGAAATGTGGTGGATTTCACATTTCAGCACATGCACAGTGACAGCACTATTTAAAAGGAAAGTACCTATAACCTGGCCTTAACCCTGATCCATACGAGATGTGTTCCTGAAAAACTGGGTCTGGGAGAGAGGCAGAGGGTACACGGGAAAGAGCCAGCAGGGCTTTAGCATTAGAAGGACCTGGACTTAAACACTGCCTCTGCTACTTACTGTGTGACTTAGGGCCAGTCACTTAGCTTCTTAGCTAAGCCTCAGCTTCCTCATCTGTAAAATGGGCATCAAACCTATCATAAAGAATTATCGTAAGGATTACAATGAAATAATAGATGTCAAACAGTGCTGCGCACATATGTAATAGGAGATCAAAAAAGGATGCCTATCATGAGCAACAAAATTATCTTGTCATTAACTTTTGGTGTCATCTTCAAGGATGAAAGCTCAGCTAAAAAATGCCAGCTTAAATTCATGGCAAAAATTGTAGTTAAGCCTACGCTTAGTTCAAGGAGCCACTTTTGTCATTATAATCAATTCTGTATGTATAAGTTTCTTTCCCAGGTGTGAATCAAAGTACAAGCTACAGATTTGTTTTTTGGTTTTTGGATTTTTTTTGAGATGGAGTCTTGCTCTGTCACCCAGGCTGGAGTACAGTACCGCAATCTTGGCTCACTGCAACCTCCGCCTCCCTGGTTCAAGCAATTCTTCTGCCTCAGCCTCCTGACTAGCTGGGACTACAGGCGCCCGCCACCACGCCCGGCTAATTTTTGTATTTTTAGTCGAGACGAGCTTTTACCATACTGGTCAGGCTGGTCTCAAACTCCTGACCTCATGATCCACCCGCCTTGGCCTCCCAAAGTGCTGGGATTACAGGCGTGAGCCACTGCGCCAGGCCCAGATTTTAAAGTGTATACCTTAAATTACTACACATAATTACTTTCTATTTTACCAAAGTCTGTCACAAACTTCATAAGACAGAATGCTTAAGCAGTCCCACTGCCTATGGTCTAGTTTTCAATAGGTGTTTCTGAGTGAGAATAAGGTTCTCCAAGCTTGTGCTTCCTTTTTTTTTGAGATGGAATTTCATTCTTGTTGTCCAGGCTGGAGTGCAATGGCGCAATCTCGGCTCACTGCAACCTCCGCCTCCCAGGTTCAAGCGATTCTCCTGCCTCAGCCTCTTAAGTAGCTGGGATCACAGGCATGTTTCACCACACCTGGCTGATTTTGTGTTTTTAGTAGAGATGGGGGTTTCACCATGTTGGCCAGGCTGGTCTCGAACTCCTGACCTCAGGTGATCCACCCACCTCAGCCTCCCAAAGTGCCGGGATTACAGGTGTGAGCCACTGCGCCTGGCCAGATAAGTCTTTTCAATGTCCCTCTGTGTATGTCATTGAGGATTATAATTCACGGCCTTCCCTATCACTCAAAACGAGAAAGGACAAATCTGCCTGTCAGGTTTATTGGTTCCTGGCTTTGTTTATTGTTTAAAACAAGGATCAGCAAACTTGTTCTATAAAGGGCCAGAGAGTAAATAATTTCGATTTTTCAGGCCACATTTGGTTTCTGTCACACATTTCTTCTCTGTTGTTCATTTTTTCCCCAATCACTTAAAATTGTAAAATCCACTCAGCCTGAAGCCCCCTAAGTAGGCAGAAAGCCAGATTTGGCCTAAGGGCTGGAAAGCTCACCAATCCCTGGTTTAAAAATAAGCCTTTGCTAAAATTTTTCTAAGTGACTATGAACTAAAATTAATGTTGCTCAATAAACTAAACAATGATCTCTTATCAAGTTGGTAAAGGGAATTTCCACAGATGTTATTAGGATACAGGGAACAGAGAAAAACCTACCACACAGAATTTAGTGGTCTGATTAATAATTAAAGTCATATGAAACTGCCAAGAATAAAACCACACTTTGAAACCCATTCTAAATCTATCGCTGGTTAATGACGGAGGTGGGCAGAAAAAGAGACAAAGGCTCGACCATTTATGGAAACAATCTCACAGCACAGAAAGAGGAGCCTTACCGGTAACCCAAAATGTACTGCTTTCTTCACAGAATGCTCCAGCAGAACATAGCTATCGGATCTCTTCTGCCCCAGCACATAAAGCCAGCTCTGGCAAGAGAAATCATCAAAATACATCATAACAATGGCAACGGGCTGATGTTCTAGTGAAATATCAATGTGGTCCTAAGAAGGAATTTAAAAGGGACCAAATGAATCCTCTCAGATATTCTTTCAAGAAATATCAAGAATCTCAATGAGACCTGTCAAACATATTAACACCATTAAAGCCAGGCTGAAATAAACGAGTCATTGTTCTGCTTCACCTGCCAGCCATTGAGTGGCAGGTGTTTCAGAAAAAAATCATGACGCTCCTAGATGGCCTTTAATTGAGAAATAAGATTCTCAGGTGCTTGTCAAGTAGCTTCTGTGTTCCACTTGTGCTTGGTGATTTTGCTATTACAGGACTACATCTCACCCAGTTACTAAGTGTAGCATACATCTTTTGTTAATGCCAGGCCTAAATGCGATAAAGGTTTTTTCTCTTCTTTCATGGCAAGTTGCATTAAACTTTGTAGGCCAGATATATGCCAAAAGCAAAACAGATGTCATAAATTAAGAAAGATAAGTAAAGCTAGGTTGCCCTTTCTGAATTCCCATGACCACCTAACTTGTTTCCTTTTACTGCTGAAGATCTCTGCTCCAACTGCAAAACAACCCAATTCAAATGGGGCCTTGTGAAGGCCAACTCAACCCGTGAACAAAACTCCCAAGACCAGAGGACGGCCTCACCAAACAATGCTGGAGACACACGTGATCGTTGGACTCCTGGGCAATCCTAATTGCCTCCTGCAGGGCGAGCTCTGCCTGTTGACTAATGACAGACTAAACATTAATATCCCATTAATAATCACAAACATGCATAAACAACCACAGCAGGAAGTCATCTGTACACAGTCATCCAAGTGCAGGTCTCTGGGTTGGAAGCTGTAACTATTTCTGGGCTTATTCTCTCAGAGGCGTGCCCCAACCCCACCAGCAGAAAACACTGACAGTGGACATATAGGACATGTCTCTTCTAAGGGGAATTTCTATGAAAAGGGCATAAAGCAAAGACTTTTATCTCTGCTCCTAAGATGTTTATTTTAAAGGTGCACTGCTGAGGGGAAGGGCAAGGAGAGGACATAATATTTTACTTTTCATGGCATTCCCTCCTACATTATTTGAACTTTTTTCTTACTATGTGCATTTGTTACTTTTATCATTTTTTCAAAATCACTTTTTTGTTTGTTTTTTAGAGACAGGTTCTCCCTGTCACCCAGGTTGGAGTACAGTAGCACAATCCTAGCTCACTACAGCCTTGAATTCCTGGGCTCAGGCGATGGACCTCAGCCTCCCGAGTAGTTGGGACTAAGGCACTCACCACCATGCCTGGTGGGCTAATTTTTATTTAAATAGATAAAGAGTCTCACTATGCTCCCCAGGCTGGTAAACTCCTGGCCTCAGGCGATCCTCCCGCCTCAGCCTCCCAAGTGACTGGGATTACAGGCTCACACCACCATGTTCAGCTAATTTTTTTAAAGAGATAAAGTCTCACTGTGTTCCCCAGGCTGGTCTCCAATTCCTGGCCTCAAGCGATCCTCCTTCTTTGGCCTCCCAAAGTGCTGGGATTATAGGCATGAGCTATGGTGCCCAGCCCAAAGCTAGTTTTAGAAAGTATTTTGAGGATTCCCACTTCTGTAATATTTTTTTCCTTTAAATCTCTGTTCAAATATTAAGTTGGCAGAGATCAAGGAGGGCTGATCTGCTACCTTTATATTTAAACAGAGATTTACAAATTGAAGGAGTGAGTGATCTATGCATGTATCTGGAGTAAGAGTGTTACTCAGGAAAACAAGAGCAAACAAGAGCACTTCGCCATCACTTTCTAACCTCTTATCCTGGCCTATCACTACCTGAGATATTACAACTATGCTTAGCATTGTTTATTCCCTACCTCCCCGATATAAGCTCTATAACAGAGTGTTTTTTCTCTTTTTCTTTTTCACTGCTGTATCCCTAGGACCTATAATAGTGCCTAGTACACAGTAAATGCTCAATAAATAACTACAAGGATTTTCAAGAAATCCTTTTAGCTAAGTGACAAAGATTTACACAGGCCCATAGATCCAGGACCAGAAACAAAGAAGGCTGGGCCTGAATAAATCAGGAATTAAGGAAAATGCACACATTAATAAAAATCTACCTTTCCTTGTTTATATTCTGTGCAATTAGCTGTCTACCCATTGATAATACTGTAAACATAGACAAATTCTGAGATGGGTGCAGTAGCTCATGCCTGTAATCCCAGCACCTTGGGAGGCCAAGGTGGGAGGATCACTTGAGACCAGGCATTCAAGAACAACCTGGGCAACATAGCGAAACCTCATCTCTGTATTTTTAAAAATAAAAAGAAGAAATTCTGTTCATCAAAATATTATTTGTGGCTAGGCGCAGTGGCTCACGCCTATAATCCCAGCACTTTGGGAGGCTGAGGCAGGTGGATCACCTGAGGTCAGGAGTTTGAGACCATCCTGACCAATATTGTGAAACCCCATCTCTACTAAAAATATAAAAATTAGCCGGGCGTGGTGGCACGCGCGTGTAGTCCCAGCTACTTGGGAGGCTGAGACAGGAGAATTACTTGAATCCAGGTGGCGAGGCTGCAGTTGGTTATTACAAGATATCATGGAATGTCGCAAAAATCATGGAGTTTTTTGGCGCCTTAAACATTTTTGGGCACAACCATCAATCTGATGTTTGAATACCCTTAATAACGTCTTTGGTCTAGGCCGCTGCACCCACTGATGCCTTCCTCAGAGGGTTCAATAAGGGTAAACTGTTTCCTTATAATGAGCAGAAATATTTTGTCCTTTAACTTACACTTATTTACCAGCTCTCAATCTTCTCCCGTAGCCATACCCTTGATCAATCTAAGCTCTTTTCACATGACCTTTTACTACATAAAGATGTCCAACACATGCTTGGATATGTCATTTTTCTCCAGGCTAAACAAATCACATCCCTCCCACATTACTTATATGATATGGCTTTGAATGTCTCAACACCCTGAGACTGTTCCCTACACAAGCTTCAGCTTGTCTGTGTCCCTTTTAAAACCTGACAACTGGGTGGGCCCAGTGGTTCATGCTTGTAATCCCAGCACTTTGGAAGGCCAAGGTGGGAGGATTGCTTGAAGCCAGGAGTTTGAGACCAGTCTGGGCAACATAGCAAGATCCTATCTCTATGAAAGATAATTAAAAAAAAAATTAAGGCCAGGCACAGTGGCTCAAGCCTGTAATCCCAGCACTTTGGGAGGCTGAGACGGGTGGATCACGAGGTCAGGAGATCGAGACCATCCTGGCTAACACGGTGAAACCCCGTCTCTACTAAAAAATACAAAAAACTAGCTGGGGCCGGACGCGGTGGCTCAAGCCTGTAATCCCAGCACTTTGGGAGGCCGAGACGGGCGGATCACGAGGTCAGGAGATCGAGACCATCCTGGCTAACAC
>NW_016805299.1:1285177-1309140 GCF_001698545.2 Rhinopithecus bieti | reverse complement strand
TAGTCCCAGCTACTCGGGAGGCTGAGGCAGGAGAATGGCGTAAACCCGGGAGGCGGAGCTTGCAGTGAGCTGAGATCCGGCCACTGCACTCTAGCCCCTGCGACAGAGTGAGACTCTGCCTCAAAAAAAAAAAAAAAAAAAAAAAATAGCTGGGGGGGGGGGCGGGCCCCTGTAATCCCAGCTACTTGGGAGGCTGAGGCAGGAGAATGGTATAAACCTGGGAGGCGAAGCTTGCAGTGAGCTGAGATCCGGCCACTGCACTCCAGCCTGGGTGACACAGCGAGACTCCGTCTCAAAAAAAAAAAAAAAAAAATTAGCTGGGTATTGTAGTGCATGCCTGTAGTCATAGCTAGGAGGCTGAAATGGATTGCTTGCTTGAGCCTAGGAGTTTCAGGTTACAGTTAGCTATGATCACACTACTGCACTCCAGCCTGGGTGACTGAGTGAGACCTTGTCTCTTAAAAGAAAACAAAACCTGACAACCAGAAATAAAAAGAATTCCCTAGGTGCTGCCTGACACACAGAGAAAGGGATAGAAGTCTCCATTATTGAACTGTGGACACTATGCTCCCATTAATACACGCTATAGTCTGTATTCAAGGATGCCTATAGCAAACACCACACTTCTCTCAACTGGTAAAAAGCCACAGGGCAGGTGGGGGGCAAAGGGATCTTTGAATTAGTAATTTTCCACCTTTTGCCATTATTTACATGATTTTATTATTTCCAAGATAGCCTCCATGTTTTGAAAGTTGTTTATCTACTTAATTCTATTTACTAAAAAAAATTGACCAATTTTCCTATTTCTATTCATTAAAAACACAGGCATATCGAGGCAACAGTATAAACCAGTGTCACCTGACTGAGCGGCCTGAATTCTATCTGAAAGCAAACGTGACTTTTAGTAAGCCTATGTAGTCTGTCATCCAGTAAAGGCACAACTGCCTTCTGACTTTTTGAAATACTAAAATAGCTTCTGCATCCCCATTTTACCTCCAAAACTCCTTTAGGGACTCTCTGGCCTAATGACCTAATTTCCTTTCCACTGAACGGCCTGTTGTTCTTAGAAGTAACGAAAGAGGCCAGGCACTAAGATGGCAATGTTAAATAGTGACACTAGGGGGCAGACTATTCAGGCAGAAGGTTTTCATTAACTTTATTCCAGTGCAAAAAAGGTTCCCTCTATGGAAGTTACTGACTAGTCCAGGTTGATGAGTTTCTTTCTTTTCTTCTTTTTAAAAAATACATTTTAAAAAACGCATCACAATTAACATTTCAGAATTCATTTCTTCCATTTCTTTTCCCTTTTCTTTTCTCCACAAAATAGCAAATCTTTCTTTTTTTTGAGACGGAATTTCACTGTTGCCCAGGCTAGAGTACAATGGCGTGCTCTCGCTCTCGGCTCACTGCAACCTCCGCCTTCCGAGTTCAAGCCATTCTCCTACCTCAGCCTCCTGAGTAGCTGGGACTACAGGCGCCTGCCACCATGCCTGGCTAATTTTTGTATTTTTAGTAGAGATGGCATTTCACCATGTTGGCCAGGCTGGTCTTGAACTCCTGACCTCACGTGATCCACCCACCTTGGACTCCCAAAGTGCTGGGATTACAGGTGTGAGCCACCGCACCTGGCTAAATAGCAGATCTTTTATTATTATCAGTTTCTTCAATTTGCGCAAGGACGAAAGTCTATAAACTTACTAGTGACCGAAGCGGCAGTGCAGGGCAGCAAGATTCAAAGCGGCGTATCTCAAGCTCCGGCCATAGCCCTCTTCCCCATTACTTTTGCTTTCAGCTCCAGTAAGAATCAGACGATCAAAATAATGAAGGAGACTGTGTGTTGAACTGAAAACATCTTGGACACGGAGGTTGTTTAAGTAGCTGAGATAATGCTAAAACAAGAAATAATCAATGTATTTTAAATGCTGTAAATACATCTTGTGTAAGACAACTGCAGAGAGTTCTACCGGCTACAAACCCTAGTGTATACCATACCCTTCTAATAAGATGGTCATAGTTTAGCTTAATCTTCTCCCTAGAGGCAGAATAAAACAGCTTCAAGACACATTCCCCCTAGAGGGAGTCCACAAATTAAAAATGGGAGTTCCATTAGTATTTGTGTCAGTTTTATCTCAAATATACGCCACTATGTCACTGGTCACACGAGTGATAGATGAGAATACTGGGCCTTACCTAGTTCAAATATTGAGGAAAACATAGAGTTCAGAATTAAAGATCCTAAAACCTGAATTCATATACAAATTATAAAATTAAGTTTTATTAATGTACAAGTTAAAACACACTGAGATTTACTAGTTTACTAAGTTAATTATTTTCTACTTTTTTTTTTTTTGAGTCACTGAAACTTTCCTAACAGGTAGATCTCAGTTACTAGGAAGCAAAATAGATATATTTCTACACACAAAGTCAGATGGAAAATCCAAATACTATTTAAGAAAATTTTCCAAGTAAAAAATCCATTAAGGAATGGAATTATTAGAACTTTAAAAATAAACACTGACAAAAGAAGAAAAAGGAAAAGAGCTTTTCAGCCTCAAAACTGTCATTTGGGCTGGGCGCAATGACTCACACCTATAATCCCAGCACTTTGGGAGGCTGAGGAGGGTGGATCACTTGAGGTCAGGAGTTCGAGACCAGCCTGGCCAACATGGTGAAACCCCATCTCTTCTAAAAATACAAAAAACGAGCCAGGCATGGTGGCAGGTGCCTGTAATCCCAGCTACTCGGGAGGCTGAGGCAGGAGAATCACTTAGAACCTGGAAGGCGGAGGTTGCAATAAGCCAAGATCGCACCACTGCATTCCAGCATAGGCGACAAGAGCGAAACTCAGTCTCCAAAAAAAACAAACAAACAAAGTTTTTTGCATCAGTCTAGTATGTTATCTCCAGTCTAAACTTTACAACATCAGGGAGATGATGACTGAAAGGGAACATCAAGAGTTTGAAGAAATTGCCTATGGCCCAGGGAGGGAAGAAGGAGCTTTGCGACCTATACCGACTTGTTTGCCTGCCAAGAACATGATTTCCTTCAAGAACCTGGGCCGATGGGCTGATCCTCATTTGCAAAGCTACTCAATATAAAAAGTAGCCTTGGCCGAGTGCAGTGGCTCACGCCTGTAATCCCAACACTTTGGGAGGCCGAGGCGGGCAGATCATGAGGTCAGGAGATCAAGACCATCCTGGCCAACATGGTGAAACCCTGTCTCTACTAAAAATACAAATATTAGCTGGGCGTGATGGCACGTGCCTGTGATCCCAGCTACTCAGGAGGCTGAGGCAGGAGAATCGCTTGAACCAGGGAGTCGGAGGTTGCAGTGAGTCAAGATCATGCCACTGCACTCCAGCCTGGCAACAGAGTAAGACTCCGTTTCCAAAAACAAACAAAAAAGTAGCCTTGTCATTCCTTTCTAACACAGCAACAAATTCTGGGAAAGACTCACCGCTTCAGCAAAATCAGGATTAAATTTCAACAAATTGTTTAACTCCTTCTGCAAGGAGGCTGGAGTGAGGGCCTTAGTCTCATCATTCTTTAGCAAAGAAGCCTGAAATTTAAAAATGATAACTCAGTAGAAAGAAAGGGTCAATAAACATATGAAAAGATATACTAACTAGCATCACCTGATTATTTTCTTTCCTACAGGGGTCCCTTCAGGCTCTGGCTCCTCATCTAGCCAGCCTTGGCTGACCTTCCCTCACTCTAGGTACACTGAAGGTGGACCCTGCCATGTGCTCTCCTCTTGACCATATACGAAAACACTTTCCTCTTCCAGAAACACCAAGCCTCCCACCCATCACTCGCCAGCCATATACTACCCAAGGCTGAGCAAACCCACGCCCATGCCTAGCTCATCCTCCAGGCCACCTGCTTCTGTCACCTTCTAGATGAAGTGAGATCCTAAAAGCCCCTCCATGTTCCCATAAGCCCTCTGCACTTGCCCTTCCTGTAGCACTATCAAACTATAGTAAAATTGCCAATCTAATCCCACCCCAGATTGTAAGCTCCTTCCAGGCAAGTAGCGTGTTTGCTTCTTTTCCAGTGCCCGTGTGGGGCCTTATAGGAGCCAGGTGCCTTGCCCCAGCCCTACTATTTGTTTCATATGGATGGTATCAGCAACAATTATATAACATATGTAGAAAGTTAGCTACAAATTAAATGTTTACATTTAACTGGGTTATAGACACTTGACTCCAATTTTACCTAGATGAGTTTTTCTATAAGTAAAGTAATCTCTAAGGGCAAAGTATGGTGGTTGATGCCTATAATCCCAAAACTTTGGGAGGCAGAGGCTGAGGCAGGAGTATTGCTTGAGCCCAGGAGTTCAAGAACAACCTGGGCAATATACTGAGACCTCATCTCTATTTAAAAATAATTTCTTAAAAAAAATTTTTTTTTAAGTAAAAATAATTTCTAATTCCATTGTTAATTTATATCATTATAGAAAATTATTGGCCAGGTGTGGTGGCTCACACTTGTAATCACAGCACTTTGGGAGGCCAAGGTGGGCAGATCATGAGGTCAGGAGTTGGAGACCAGCCTGGCCAACACAGTGAAACTCTGTCTCTACTAAAGATACAAAAAATTAGCTGGGTGTGGTGGCACGCAACTGTAATCCCAGCTACTCGGGAGGCTGAGGCAGGAGAATCACTTGAACCCGAGAGGCAGAGGTTGCAGTGAGCCGAGATCGTGCCACTGCACTCCAGCCTGGGTGACAGGGCAAGACTCAGTCTCAAAAAAAAAAAGAATTATTATGTAGGTGTAGTAGGGGAAAATTATTCCAAAATATAGAAAACCTACAGAAGAAAACAAAAATCTTCTGCAATCCCACTACCAAGAAATAATACTACTAATACTTTAATGTATATTATCGAGTCCTTGTGTGTATGTGTGTGTATATATATGTTACATATCATATTCTGATTTTGTTAAAAATGTGTGTATACACGTTATATAAATTTACAATACACCCTGTATTGTAAACATATATTATATGTATACACATTATATTTTTAACAAACTCACCGTATGTTTACAATACAGGGTGTATTCTAAATTTATATAATGTATACACACACATTATATTTTTAACAAAATCAGAATATGATCTGTAACTTTATTTCCTGTTCTTTTCATTTTATATTGTAAACTTTGTCTCATCATCAAATATGATTTCTTTTTTTTTTCTTTTGAGACGGAGTCTCGCTCTGTCGCCCAGGCTGGAGTGCAGTGGCCGGATCTCAGCTCACTGCAAGCTCCACCTCCCGGGTTTACGCCATTCTCCTGCCTCAGCCTCCCGAGTAGCTGGGACTACAGGCGCCCGCCACCTCGCCCGGCTAGTTTTTTGTATTTTTTAGTAGAGACGGGGTTTCACCGTGTTAGCCAGGATGGTCTCGATCTCTTGACCTCATGATCCGCCCATCTCGGCCTCCCAAAGTGCTGGGATTACAGGCTTGAGCCACCGCGCCCGGCCACTGTCACATTTATTGTAAATGCTTTTTCCCAAAGTATTGGAGCCCAAGAACACCTTTGCTGTTTGCCTTTTAATTTTTTTAATTTTAATTTAATTTCCTTTTCAGAAGGAGTCTCGCTCTGTTGCCCAGGCTGAAGTGCAGTGGCGAAATCTTGGCTCACCGCAACCTCCGCCTCATGGGTTCAAGTGATTCTTCTGCTTCAGCCTCCGAAGTAGCTGGGACTGCAGGCACATGCCACCACACCAGCTAATTTTTGTGTTTTAATAGAGCCGAGATCACAGCACTGCACTCCAGCCTGGGCCACAAGAACAACACTCCATCTGGGGGGGAAAAATGCTGTGGAAGAAAACATGTAGGAGAAGATAATTTGATTTTCAGAATAAAAATTGAAAGCATCTCCATGTCAGGACTTGTTTTAGCATAATTAACAGGCAAACAGGATGGCCGTGGCGACTCACGCCTGTAATCCCAGCAATTTGGGAGGCCAAGGCAGACGGATCATTTGAGGTCAGGAGTTCGAGACCAACCTGACCAACATGGTGAAAGCCCCATCAGGAGATTGAGACCACAGTGAAACCCCGTCTCTACTAAAAATACAAAAAAAATTAGCCTGGCACAGTGGCGGGCACCTGTAGTCCCAGCTACTCAGGAGGCTGAGGCAGGAGAATGGCGTGAACCCAGGAGACAAAGCTTGCAGTGAGCTGAGATCACGCGACTGCACTCCAGCCTGGGCGACAGAGAGAGACTCCGTCTCAAAAAAATAATAAAGGCCGGGCGTGGTGGCTTACACCTGTAATCCCAGCACTTTGGGAGGCCGAGACCGGCGGATCACGAGGTCAGGAGATCGAGACCATCCTGGCTAACACGGTGAAACCCCGTCTCTACTAAAATACAAAATTAGCCGGGCGCAGTGGCAAGCGCCTGTAGTCCCAGCTACTTGGGAGGCTGAAGCAGGAGAACGGCCTGAACCCAGGAGGCAGAGCTTGCAGTGAGTGGAGATCGCACCACTGCACTCCAGCCTGGGCGACAGAGCGAGACTCCGTCTCAAAAACATAAATTAAAAGTAAAATAAATAAATAAAACAGAAATATTAATTGTAGAATCGAGGTAATAGGTATGGGTAATTACCATACACTGCTTTTCAGGCTCTCTTTATGTTTGCAAATGTCTATAATAAAATGTTGAGAGAAGGGAAGCAAGTCTTTAAACCACAGGGTTTTAGGCTGTTAGTCATATACCATTACTAAATGAACCTTGATTATAACTTTAATAGAAAAATAAAATCACACACAAAATAGGAAGGGGCACAGAGTTACAAGTGCTTCGTTAGTGAGGCAGAGGGGACCAAGAGTAAAGGCTGACACAGATTCACTAACAAACCTATGCACATAACGGGCCTATGCCGTGACACACATCACAGGACTAAAACAGAAGTTCGTGATAAATTACAGAATTCACATACCTGTTGAGAAAGAAAAAATTCTGCTTGTTTTTGGGACAGAGGCCCACTGCAAGATACCTCCTCTTCTCTGGAAAAAATAAAAAAACAAAAATAGTAAAGAATTACACATAAGTGAAAATGATAACATTTATAAAATCAAATGGATTCTGTATCAAAAGAGTTCAAAAAATTTAATTCTCTCCTCAGAACTAGGAAAGAAAAACTTAAAAAGTGACGTTGAGATCAATGCAGTGAACCCAGAAAGAAGCCCTGGCATGCACGGTCAAATGGTTTTTGGCAACAGCGACAAGACCATTTGATAGGGAAAGGACAGCCTTTCCAACCAGTGATGCTGGGAAAACTGCAAAAGAATGATGGTGAGTCCTTATCTAATACCATAAACAAAAATTAACTCACAAGGACTCAAAGACCTCAATGTGAGGCCAAAAACTATAAAACTCTTAGAAGATCTTCCTTCCACCTGCTAGTAATAAAAAATAAATAGTACATTTTTAAATTAAAAAAATTTAAAACTCTTAGAAGGAAACATAGAGTAGGCCAAGCGCGGTGGCTCACGCCTATAATCCAGCACTTTGGGAGGCCAAGGCAGGTGAATCACAAGGTCAAGAGATCAAGACAATCCTGACCAACATGGTGAAATCCCATCTCTACTAAAATACAAAAAATTAGCCAGGCATGGTGGTGTGTGCTTGTAGTCCCAGCTACTCAGAAGGCTGAGGCAGGAGAATCGTTTGAACCTGGGAGGCGGAGGTTGCAGTGAGCCGAGATCACACCACTGCACTCTAGCCTGGCGGCAGAGCAAGACTCCATCTCAAAAAAAAAAAGAAGAAGAAGAAAAAAAAAAGAAAAGATCACAAAATTTAAAAAATTGAAATTTTCCTTTAAAAAAGAATTAAAAAATATATGTAAGAACATCCTGGCCGGGCGCGGTGGCTAAAGCCCTGTAATCCGCAGGCAGCTTTGGGCCAAGGCGAGGCTCACGGCGGAATCAGCCGAGGTGCAGGAGATCGAGAACAATCCTGGTAACACGGTGAAACCCCCGTCTCCTAACTAAAAAATACAAAAACTAAGCCGGGCGAGGTGGCGGGCGCCTGTAGTCCCAGCCTAACCGGGGAGCTGAGGCAGGAAGACTTTGGGCGTAAACCCGGGAGGCGGAGCTTGCAGCGAGCTGAGATCTGGCTCACTGCACTCACAGTCGCGGGCAAACAGAGCGAGACTCCCGCCCTCAAAAAAAAAAAAAAAAAAAGAACATCCTATAAAATAAAAAGGTTCTCTAACAAAGTAACTTGTTTTCTTTTTAGACCAAAGAATTATAATCATTAGTTAGATTTATTAATTTAAAAGAATACATTTCAGGCTGGGCGCGGTGGCTCACGCCTGTAATCTCAGCACTTTGGGAGGCCACAATGGGTGGATCACGAGGTCAGGAGATCAAGACCATCCTGGCTAACATGGTGAAACCCCGTCTCTATTAAAAATACAAAAAATTAGCTGAGCATGGTGGCGGGCGCCTGCAGTCCCAGCTACTCGGGAGGCTGAGGCAGGAGAATGGCATGAACCCGGGAGGCGGAGCTTGCAGTGAGCTGAGTTAGCGCCACTGCACTCCAGCCTGGGCGACAGTGAGACTCCGTCTCAAAAAAAAAAAAAAAAAAAGAATACGTTTCTTCAATTTTCATGATGAAATTCAGTTTACTAAATATGCACAATTTTCTGAAACCATGTACCTTTACAGTAAATATATTAGATTATACATAAATGACTTCTTGGAATAAGCTAAAAACAAAAAGATGGAGTTAGACCTAAATAAATCAAGTTAATTTAAGAGAAAACCAACCCAAATAAGAAAAGTCTGAATTTTAACATTTCTGCAGAAGTGATACTTTGCTACTTTAAGCATATAAAGTAGCTAAAAAAAGGATTATACTGTAGCCTATAAGCATTTCTGAGGAGAACTAACTAAAAGAAAGTAGAGAATAATAACAGCTAACATTTCTAGGTATAGTTCTGAAAACTTTATATGAATTTATCATTTAATTCTGGAACCCTCTGGGGAAGTGGTATGAGCCCCATTTTGCAGATAAAGAGCTCAAAGCACAGAAAGGGTGAGTAACTTGCCCAAGGTCTCACAGACCAAAGGCAGAGGAGCAGCAGGCAAACCTGTGGGTCTGACTGCAGAGCCAGACTCTTAACCCCACACTATGTTGTCTTTCCACCAGACAAGAAGCATTTGTCAGGAAATGAGTTTTGGGGGGCAGTTAATGGTACTATTATCCTCTTGCTCCCAATATGTGCTGAACAAATCATGTAACAGTACAAAAGCTACTCATAGAAAGTGCGATAAGCATTCCCCATTTATAAACCATGTCACCCCCTGCCATCCTGGGGATTACAGTAGCCTAACAGCCTACAATGCAGTAAATGATAAGCTCCCAGTAAATGATAAGATCCCCTGACCACCTCCTTAGGGCAGGTGGGGCTTACTTCTCTCAGAGCTCTGGACACTGTATCTGTTTACTTGTCAGCCTTCCTCACCAGACCACAGGCTCTTTGACACCAGGGAATATGAAATACATATCTTTTTGCCTGCAAGTACAAGTAGTTTATTTGGAAGCAATCCCAGATAATAGTAGTTGGGGAAGGCGAAGTAAAACAGCAAAAGAAAGGACAGTTAATACAAAGTGTGTTACCGGGCCAGTTACCAGTATGGGTGATGGACTTATTGATTCATCCAACATTCAGGTACAGAACACATTCTATGAGTCAGGCACTCTATTAAGCACTGGGGAAATGTGATGAAACGAGACAGAGAAGGGTCTCAGTTCTCAAGGGGTGAAGAGGCAGGGGAAACAGATAAGCAAGCAAGCTTAAGAAGGTTACTTAGTGATGGGGGGTATGGAGGAATAAAGAAATAGAAAGTATTTGGGGCCGAGTGCAGTGGCTCACGCCTGTAATCCCAGCATTTTGGGAGGCCGAGGCGAGTGGATTGCCTGAGGTCAGGAGTTTGAGACCAGCCTGGCCAACACGGTGAAACCGCATCTCTACTAAAAATACAAAAATATTAGCAGGTATGGTGGCAGGCACCTGTAATCCCAGCTACATGGGAGGCGGAGGTAGGAGAATCGCTTGAACCCAGGAGGTGGAGGTTGCAGTGAGTCAATAGCATGCCACTGCACTCCAGGCTGGGCGACAGCGAGACTCAAACTCAAAAAAAAAAAAAGAAAGAAAAAGAAAGTATTTGGGATAGGGGCTACCTCGTGGTCAGGGAGGCCTGTCTGAGGAAACCTGAGCTGAGATCTGAACGGTGAAAGGGAGCACATGAGGTGAAAAGCCACGGAAGAGCATTCCAGGCAACCTGAGGCAGAAACTGGAGTAGTCAGGAAACTGAAGGAGAGCCAGAGCAGTCACGATGCTGAGAGGGAAGGGGAAAGTAAAGAGAAAGAGGTCAGGGAAGATCATGGGGCCGGGTTATACAGGCACTGAAGCCATGGTAAGCTCAGACTCCTCTCTAAGTTCCAAAGAGTTTGGGCAGAAAAGTGCTGGGATTTGATTAATATTCTTAGGGGATTCCCTGGATGCTGCCTGAAGAACAGATGTAGGGAGACAGGAGTTAAGTCAAGAAGAAAACTGAAGCTAGTGCAGATTTGGTGAGTAGATTTGGTAGAGGTTTGGTGCTTAGACTCCAGGGGTAGCAGTGGCCATGAGATAAGTGAACAAGTTCCAAACATAGCAAGGAGGAAGGACTGACCGGATCTGCTGAGGGACTGGGGTGAAGGGCACGGAGGAATCAAGGACACTACTGGATTTTGGGCTTGGCCAACTAGGTGAGTAACTTCCTTACAACAGCTTCCTTAGAGACTAGACCTTAGAAGGCATTCAGTAAATTTTCACTGAATTAATCAATTGTTACTTCACTCTGATTTAACGAACAATACCAGTCAGGGACCCAGCAGAAAGCAAAGAACACGTTCGAATTGAGTAGTCTGAGAAGAGTTTAACAAAAGATCACTTTACAAAAGTAGGGGAAAGGACAGAGAAGTCATAAGAGACAACATAGTCCCCGGCACTGATAACAGTGGGAACCTTTCACCTGGGGCCGACAAACACTTGCTCCTAGTGACCGAACCCCCTGAAGGAGTGCAGAAAGGGCAACCTGACAGAAGCTGTGACCCTACAGCCAGCTCCCTAGGACCCCCAAGGAAGGGAGCCAATGAATCCACACTCCACCTTATTCTCCCTGGCCCTTGGGATTTCCTGCCAGTGACTCCCATTGGCCAATCACAAGTCAGAGGGCAAGGGACCCACTGGTGCAGCCTGTTATCAGTTAACTTCCCAGATCTGGAGGGGTAAAAAGAGCATAAGGCAGCACATGAACTCTAAATGAACAAGGACTTACTGCACTTAAAATTACACTATTTCACAGGAAAAGGATCCCTGTCAGAAAAAGCCAAATTACCTTACAGATACATCAAGTTCTTCTTTTTCCATTTTTCTTTCACCCTCATCTCTACTGGTCAGTTCCATATCAGCATCCTCCACTGTCTTTTTCTCACCATTCTGGAAGTACTGCTGAAGGGCAGTGTACAGTTTAAACACTTGGCTGAAAGAAAGCTTACTGTAGGCCAAGATCATGTGACGCAGAAACAAACCTGCAAAATAAGACCAGAGACAAGGGGAAAGCATTAACTGACATCCAGGCTACACAATGGCACCTCCACAACGGCAACAACTGTTTGCTGCAATTCTTCCTTCAGAAGAATAAGAAAGAGACACTTGCAGTTGCCATTCCCTCCTCCTGGAATGTTCTTCCCCAGTCCTTTACAAAGCTGGTTTCTTCGTATACAGGGCTCAATCTACCCACCCCACCTCCACCTGAAGGCTTCCATTTTACTTTCTTCATGGCTGTTACATTATCTGAAATGATATTTATGTGTTTGCTTTTACCAACTGGCTCCCCCAACCAGAGGTAATCTCCATAAGAGGAAATTCCATGTCTATCTTACACGTCCAGAGCCTGGCACATAGGAAGAGACAGAGAAACAGCTCACGCTGAATAACATAAAAATTACCATGCAAAAAAGCCAGAGGGATAGAGCATGGGATAAAGCTAATAGAAAAGCATCAAAGAAACACCATGTATGCCCTCACTTTGCATACTGTATCAATAATGTATTTTTACTTACCTCTCTTCGTAAGTCTGGGCTGGTGACCCTCACTCACAGATGGACCATGCAGGCAAGTGATCCAGAAGACTGTGAGAGAAAGAGCTGGGAACCCCCAAAAACCCCAGGACCAGGCTCTGACTCTTACTATTGTAGACAAAACAGAAGGTGCTTTTCCACAGTTAATGATTTAAATATAGATCAAAACAGCAAGGCAATAAATACAAACTGCAACACCTCCAACATCCCCACTGTGTCTGTTCACAGATATAGCAGAGCAATGACAGACATGACTTAGAAAGCTGCTCACTTCAATGAAAATACTCTCTGCTCTTCTTAGAAGAGTTTCATACCTACTACACTTGTTTTGTGAACCTCTGGCTCAGTTCCAGAGAAAGAATCTGAAAGGTCATCAAAAAATTGTTCCATATCCTTCAACTCGCCTTCAGCCATCAGTTTGATTCTGAATGAGAAAATCGAGGTGCATATTTTAGAAAGGCCCTTTGAACAACTTCTCTCGTTTCATAGTCCTCAATTATCTCGAATAATGTAGTTTACAGGCAATGCAGAGATGTGTATAACATGGTGGCTCATAAAACAAACTTCATGATTCAAAATGTTACTCCCATATTTAGGAAAAGTATCATTGTTGCTTTCTTGATCATAAAATTTGTCAAACTATCACATCAACCAGTAAAAATGCAATTATCTGCAGTGACTGAAAAGAATAAGATGGGTAAAGAACAATAAAATTTGGAGAAAAAAAGCTATAAAACAGTATGTTTAATGTTATCCATTTTTCAGCCAGGTGTGGTGGCTCACACTTGCAATCCCAGCACTTTGCGAGGTAGATGCGGACGGATTGCCTAAGCCCAGGAGTTCAAGACCAGCCTAGGCAACACAGCAAAACCCCATCTCTACTAAAACTACAAAAAATTAGCCAGGTTTGGTGGTGTATGCTTGCAGTCCCAGCTACTCGGGAGTCTGAGGTGGGAAGATCACCTGAGGTCAGCAAGTCCAGGCTGCGGTGAGCCCTGATTGTGCCACTGTACTCCAGCCTGGGCAACAGAGTGAAACCCTGTCCCCCCCAAAAACAAAGCGATCCATTTTTCAACAACAACAAAAAAAAACTAAGTAAAGGTTCTCGGGAAAACAACCTAGAATAATAAAGGTATCTTTTTAAAAGAATCAACTACCACATACCCTTTTGTGATTTTCGTCTACCTTGACACCTTTTCATATATAAAGAAGAAAATGAAGTTTACCTGATCTGCACTGAGTTTGCCAGTTGTGGACAAGATTCTTCAATTAACTTGTAAAGTTTTGACAGTGTAATATCTGGGCCCTGTGTAAAGGGGAGATAGGGAGGTATGGATACATTTTAAAGAGCTGGAGACTGATAAAGAATTGCAAACATAAATTCATTTATCAACCCCTCTGCTTTAATAATCACTCCAAATATGCAAATAAGGATTTTTCTATGTACCTAAAACACTAAAGTAATACTTCACATTTGCATACCACTTTTGTCTAGTCAGTGGAATGGTCTAAAATAGAAAAAAAACAGGATTTATAGTCTGAGGATCCACTGTTCCTTCCTTCTTAATTTTGTAATCATGGCGAAACTGTGACCTCTGAGTCCTAGTTTCCTTCATCAACAAAATGGAGATAATAATATCTCCCTTGTTTTTGGCAAAGATTAAATAAGATAATACGAAGTGCTTTGTAAACTGGAAAACACTATACAAATACTATTTTTCACAAACATAATCTCATTTGATCTTCTCCCAAACCTTGTAACGTAGGCAGACATACTATGCACTGAAGTCTATAAAGAGTACCACGAGAGGCCAGGTGCAGTGACTCACGCTTATAATCTCAACATTTTGGGAGGCCAAAGTGGGTGGATCACCTGAGGTCAGGAGTTCAAGACCAGCCTGGACAACATGGCAAAACCCCATCTCTACTAAAAACACAAAAATTAGCCAGGTATGGTGGCACACACCTGTAGTCCCAGCTACTACTCGGGAGGCTTAGGCAGGAGAATGGCTTGAACCTGGGAGAAAGAAGTTGTAGTGAGCCAAGATCATGCCACTGCACTCCAGCCTGGGCAACAGAGCAAGACTCCGTCTCCAAAAAAAAAAAAAAAAAGAGTACCATGAGGAACAAGAGTATGCAACCTCAGCTAAAAGAAGATTACAGTCTAGCTGAGATTTAAAACTAAATACAGAATCTTTCAGAGAATAAGGTGACCGCATACATGCCAACTTTAGATGCGGATAACCCAGCAACTGCACTTCTGGGGGGGGATTTTGGCATGCATTGTTTGAAATGAAGAAAAACTGAAGAGCCTGTAAGTCCAATAGAGACTTAATTTATAATACAGAGTTGAATTATGTTGCTTTTCTTACTGTGAAATATAATGCAGCCATTAAAAAGACCATTGAGGGCCTGGTGCAGTGGCTCACGCCTATAATACCAGCGCCTTGGGAGGCTGAAGTAGGCAGATTACTAGAGGTCAGGAGTTCAAGACCAGCCTGGCCAACATGGTGAAACTCCATGCCCAGACTGCTCTTGAACTCCTAGGCTCAAGTGATCCTCCTACCTCGGCCTCCCAAAGTCTAGGCAACCCAGCCAAAAATTAACTAATTTAAGAAGTCAAACAGTTAGTAAAGGAGTTGAGGTCTGGCTGGAATGCTACTACATGAACTCTACATACATTTTGATTAAAACTATACAGCAGGGGGCCAGGTGTGGTGGCTCATGCCTATAATCTCAGCACTTCGGAAAGCTGAGGCAGGTGGATCCCTTGAGCCCAGGAGTTCAGGACTAGCCTGAGCTACATAGGGAGACCTCATCTCTACTAAAATTTAAAAATTAGCCAGGCATGGTGGCAGGTGCCTGTAGTCCCAGCTACTTAGGAGACTGAGTTAGGAGGACAGCTTGAGGCCGGGAAGTGGAGGCTATGGTAAGCTATGATCACGCCATGGCACTCCAGCCCAGATGACTGAGGGAGTGAGATCTCACCACTCTAAAAAAAATTTAAAGAAACAGGCCAGGCGCCGTGGCTCAAGCCTGTAATCCCAGCACTTTGGGAGGCCAAGGCGGGCGGATCACGAGGTCAGGAGATCGAGACCATCCTGGCTAACATGGTGAAACCCCGTCTCTACTAAAAAACACAAAAAATTAGCAGGGCGTCATGGTGGGCACCTGTAGTCCCAGCTACTCAGGAAGCTGAGGCGGGAGAATGGCATGAACCTGGGAGGCGGAGCTTGCAGTGAGCCGAGATCGTGCCACTGCACTCCAGCCTGGGTGACGGAGCGATACTCCATCTCAATGAAAAAAAAAAAATTAATTACTTAAAAAAAAATTTAAAAATAAAAAATTAAATAACTGTATAGTAGTTAGCCAGTTTAAAAACCAGAAAGGAGAATTCCAAACAGCAAAAAACAGCATGAGCAGGAAGGTGAGAAGTAGGAGACCAGAATCACTGTTTTTTTCTTTTTTTTTTGGAGACGGATGCCCAGGTTGGAGTGCAGTGATATCATCTCGGCTCACTGCAACCTCTGCCTCCTGGGTTCAAATGATTCTCCTGCCTCAGCCTCCCGAGTAGCTGGGACTACAGGTGCACACCACAATGCCCAGACAATTTTTTTGTATTTTCAGTAGAGATGGGGTTTCACCATGTTGGCCAGGCTGGTCTCGAACCCCAGACTTCAAGTGATCCACCCACCTCAGCCTCCCAAAGTGCTGGGATTACAGGTGTGAGCCACTGCACCCAGCCTTTTATTTACCAAAATTTTAGTATTCTAGCTTTAACAATGGAGGGAAATGCATTTATAATAATAGTAAGCGTGGCTAGCCCTGGGAGCTATAAGTTTTGTTTTTTTTTTTTTTTTTTTTTGAGAATGGAGTCTCGCTCTGCTTCGCCCGGCGCTTGGAGCCCTGTGGCCAGATCTCAGCTCACTGCAAGCTCTGCCTCCCGGGTTAGCCATTCTCCTGCCTCAGCCTCCCGAGTAGCTGGGACTACAGGCGGCCCGCCACCTCGCCCGCTAGCTTTTTGTATTTTTTTTAGTAGAAACGGGGTTTCACCGGTTAGCCAGGATGGTCCTCGATCTCCTGACCTCGTTGATCCGTCCGTCTCGGCCTCCAAAGTGCGGGATTACAGGCTTCGAGCCACCGCGCCCGGCCTAGGAGCTTAAGTTATAAAGACCCCCTTTTATTTAACTGGGTAACTGTTAACCGTGGCGGTCCTCAGTTCTCCCCTCCTCCCATTCCCTCACCCACAAATTATCAAGTGATATTTTTTTAAAATCCTTTAAACCTATACTAAGGAATAGAAATGCAACTCCTAGATACTAATCACTTATTAAGGTTTATCTCTTAAGATCCCATAATATGGAGCCCAGGAACCCAGATCTGTTTTCTGCCATCAGTATTACTCAACAGAGAATGCTTATCCATCAAGGCCAGCTTCACACTTGTGTAAGAAATCCTCGGCCGGCGCAGTGGCTCCATGCCTGTAATTCAGCGGCTTTGGGGAGGCCCGCGGCGGTCAGATCACGAGGTTCCAGAGATTGTAGACCATCCTGGCTAACACAGGTGCAATCCGTCCTCTACCAAAAATACAAAAAAATTGCCGGGCGTGGTGGCGGGAGCCTGTAGTCCCAGCTACTTCCCGGATGGCTGAGGCAGGGGATGCGGTGAACTCGGGAGGCGAGCTTGCAGTGAGCCAAGAACACACCACTGCGCTCCGCCCTGGGCCGACAGAGCAAACTCCGCTCAAAAAAAAAAAAAAAAAAAAAAAAAAAAAAAAAAAGGTGAGTGCACTCATCCACCTCTATCGCATTTCATTACTTTTACAAAAAACTACTCAGACTTTCCAGGAGGCTTCGGGAATGTACTGCTAAACAAAAATAGAACTAAGTACTGCGCTCGTGGAGGTTACCGTCTAACGGGGGAGAAGGCCATCAATCACGTAACCATGAATATAAATCGAAAAGCCACAACTGCTATACGGGAAGGTATACGCCCTATGTGAACACACTAAAATGAAAATACTAGTAACACTGAGCATTTACTACATATAATAACAGTTTCTGCTATTGTTCCCATTTTACAGACAGAAGACTGAGACCCAAATGAATCAAGGAACTTAAGTATCTGAGCTAGACCTGTATCTGCAAAATGAAATAACACATGACAACCGGGCGCAGTGGCTCACACCTGTAATCCCAATACTCTGGGAGACCAGGCAGGAGGATCACTTGAGTCCAGAAGTTCAAGACCAGCCTGGATAATATGGCAAAACCCTGTCTCTACAAAAAAATATTTTAAAAGTTAGCTGGGCGTGGTGGCCAGCTCCTGTACTCCCAGCTACTTGGGAGGCTGAGGTGGGAGGATCACTTGAGCCTGAGAGGTCAAGGCTGCAGTGAGCCGAGATCACACTACTGCACTCCAGCCTGGGCGACAAAGCGAGACCCTGTCTCAAAAAATAATAATAATTTAAAACAAATTTTAAGCGAAGTGCTTAGCACACAGTTAAGTATTCAATCAATGTTCGTCCTTGGCTTTACGCCTTTTTTTTTTTTTTTTTTTTTTCCTGAAACGAGTCTTGCACTGTCGCCCAAGCTGGAGTGCAGTGGCGCGATCTCGGCTCACTGTAACCTGCGGCCCCCCCCCCCCAGGTTCTAGCAATCTCTGCTGCCTCAGCCTCCCGAGTAGCTGAGCTTACACGTTCCCGCCACCACATCCGGGTAATTTTTTGTGTTTTTAGTAGAGACGGGGTTTCACTACGTTGGTCAGGCTGGTCTCTGAACTCCTAACCTCGTGATCCACCCGCCTGGCCCTCCCAAAGTGCTGGGATTACAGGCGTGAGCCACCGCGCCCGGCCCGGTTTTATGGCATTTTTACTATTTATTACGGTCCTCTAGGACAGGGAGCCTGTATGACTTATCCCTGTGTCTCCACCGCTCCATTTTACAGAAGACACAGGATCTGAGACTCTAACTCTCAGCTAATAAATCCTGGAGCCAGACATGAACTTGCAAAAAAAATAAATGCATGCAAAGCGCCTGGCCCACCGTAAACGCTCCGTACGCGTTAGCTAGCGGTAGTAGCTATCTTTATTTCTTCACGTTCCTCCAGGCAGGGTGAGTATCTGATGGACACACGTGTCTTCAAGCCCAGGGTTCCGCAGAGAGCAGATGCTCAGTAAAAGTTTGCTGCACGAACAGGAGCCAGCGGTCGCCTCTCACCTGCAGCAGGGGTAGGAGCAGCTGGTTGAGCCTCCGCCGCTCCATGAGGCTGACGGCGCCCTCGCCTGTGCGGCTCATCTCGTTCAGCAGCACCAGCACAGCGATCTTGTACGGCGTCACCCAGTCCTTGATCCCGAACACATTGGCGTGCACCACCCCATTGGTCATCATGGGATTGAAGTAGAGGCTCTCGTGGACGCTGGCCATGGCGGCCCGAGACTAAGTCCCGGGTTCGCGGCGCGCTGCCGCCAGTTTTCACCACAGGGCACAACACTACCGGGTCTACATCTCCGCCCGCCCCCACAGTATCCCAGGAAACAGGCAGCCGCGGGCTCGCGGCATGTTGTTAACCAATCAGAGCAGTCGGTCAGAGCACATGGGATGGCCACAACCAATCAGAATGTACAAGAGTGCGGAGCGAGTTGCACCCAAAGACTGATTCCCTACAGAAACTCTCGCCGAGTGGGAGCAGGTTCCCAGGCGACGTGGACAGGGATGGGATGGAAGGCAAAGTCGATGCTTGGGGTCGGGACCGAAGGGACTGAGGAGCTCCCCATGTGGTTTTGTTTTTGTTGAGACGATATCTCGCTGTGTTTCCAAGGCTGGAGGGCAGTGGTTATTCATAGGCGCCATCAAAGAAGTACTGCACCCTTGCAAACCTGGGCTCGAGCGATCCTGCCGCCTCACCCTCCCGAGCTGCTGGGACTACAGGCAGCGCGCCTAGCTTGTTCATGTAATTTGAAAATAGTTCAAATTCAATGTTTAAATGATTGTTTAAAAGTAACGAAATTAAATTTGCACCGTTAAAGTATGTATTTAATTCATTATGTTACTTTTAAACTCAAATGTTTAGGAGTTTCATTTAACTCTGTCTTTTTAAAGATAGGAACATGAGATTTTTCTTCAGCGTTTCACAACAAATGCCCTTTGCAGACAGCCAGATCAGGTTGCCAGTGGTCATGAATCCTTACGTGAAATAGAAGATAAACAATATCATCTCCCTATGGTGAGTCGGTTTCTTACCTAATAAACTACAAAATCTGTACTCTGCATTTCTTTTCTTTTTTTTTCTTTTTTTTTTTTTTGAGACGGAGCCTTGCTCTGTCGTCCAGCCTGGAGTGCAATGGCTTGATTTCGGCTCACTACAACCTCTGCCTCCCGTGTTCAAGCAATTCTCCTGCCTCAGCCTCCTGAGTAGCTGGGACTACAGGAACGCACCACCACGCCCGGCTAATTTTTGTATTGTTTGTAGAGATGGGGTTTCACCATGTTGGCCAGGCTAGTCTCCAACTGATTGGTCTTGAACTCCTGACCTCAGGTGATCTGCCCACCTCGGCCTCCCTAAGTGCTGGGATTATAGGCATGAACCACCGCGCCTGGCCGCATGGCTAATGTTTTTTATTTTTCGTAGATACGAGGTCTCACTGTGTTGTCCAGGCTGGTCTCAAACTCCTGGACTTAAGCGATCCTCCTGCCTCAGCCTCCCAAATTGCTAGGATTAAAGGCATGGACCACTGCATCCAGCCTCATGCCTGGTTTTTGTTTTCTCAATCGCTATTTGTTTAATGAATAATTAATGAATATGCATTATTAGTTCACAAAAACAAAAAAGAAGGCAGATGCATATAAGCTAAATAATGCTATGGAAAAAGATGACATTGATCTCTTAAAATACAAGCTAACTTACCTATCTTGAGAACTCTGTGTGTTTTAGTTACCATACATAATTATTATATAACTATCTTTTATTTGTGAAAGGAGAAGCTGGCTTTTGCCAGGAATTTTTTACTTAACCTCTTTCTTTGCCTTGGTTTATTTTATGCCTCACTCCATTAATGAAAAAGCGTACTTACAATCTCCCAGCTCTTTAGGATATTTTTGCATATGTATATACCGTAAATAAGGTTTGACAAAGGGTCTGTGGAATAAACTAGTATTCAACCTTAAAATCCTGAGTAGGGGCCTGGCGCGGTGGCTCATGCCTGTAATCCCAGCACTTTGGGAGGCCGAGGTGGCTGGATCATGAGATCAGGAGATCAAGACCATCCTGGCTAACACGGTGAACCCCCATCTCTACTAAAAAACACAAAAAAAATTAGCCGGGCGTGATGGCGGGCGCCTGTAGTCACAGCTACTTGGGAGACTGAGGCAGGAGAATGGCGTCAACCTGGGAGGCGGAGCTTGCAGTGAGCCGAGATCGTGCCACTGCAGTCCAGCCTGGGCAACAGAGCAAGACTCCATCTCAAAAAAAAAAAAAGAAAAGAAAAAAAAAAATCCTGAGTAGGAACACTTAATGAATGGAAAGAGGAAAGTAATTTTACAAAATCCTAAGTAACAATCTTACTCTAAATTGGTAAGACTTTCAAGCCATTCATTCATTTATGCGATAACTCTGTGCTAAGCTCCTACTATATTTAGGGCACTGTTCTAGGTGCTGGGGACCAAAAGGGATGAATTTCTAAACCAGAAGTTGCAAACTGAAGTTGCAATCTAAACTAAATGTGGCTCATTAGATACATTTTATTTGCCTTGCATGGTGTTTACCAACACTTAAAAAATAGGGTATTTCTGCCAGCAAAGAACTACATTTCCAGCATCACTTGAAAAATTAGAAAATTTGGTAACTTGATTTATTCCCAGATGGTAGCAACTGACTGGATATGCACAGCATTAGCTGCCTTTGGCCAGGCACAGTGGCTCACGCCTGTAATCCCAACATTTTGGGAGGCTAAGGCAGGCAGATCATTTGAGGTCAGGAGTTCAAGACCAGCCTGGCCAACATGGTGAAACCTTGTCTCTACTAAAAATACAAAAACTAGCCAGGCATGGTGGCGGGTGCCTGTAATCCCAGCTACTTGGGAGGCTGAGGCAGGAGGATCAGTTGAACCAAGGAGCCAGAGGTTGTAGTGAACTGAGATCATGCCACTGCACTCCAGCCTGGGCAACAGAGCAAAAACTCCATCTCAAAAATAAATAAATAAATAGGCTGGGGGTGGTGGCTCACACCTATAATCCCAGCACTTTGGGAGGCTGAGGTGGGTGGATCACTTTGAGGCCAGGAGTTCGACACATGCCTGGCCAACATGGTGAAACCCCATCTCTACTAAAAATACAAAAATTAGCCGGGCATGATGGTGGGTGCCTGTAATCCCAGCTACTCTGGAGGCTGAGGCCGGAGGATGCCTTGAGCCCAGGAGTTCAAGGCTGCAGTGACCTATAATTACCACTGCACTCTAACCTGGGCGACAGAGTGAGACTCTGTCTCATAAATAAATAAATAAGCCACCTTTATTTAGGGCATGGCGTTTCCAGCTCACTACAATCCTCATCAATCATTATTGGGTTGTTTTGTTTTGTTTTGTTTTTTGGAGCCAGGGTCTCACTATGTGGCCCAGGCTGGAGTGCAGTGGCATGATCACAGCTCACTGCAGCCTCCACCTCCTGCGCTCAAGTGATCCTCCCACCTCGGCCTCCCGAGTAGCTGGGGCCACAGGCATGCACCACCACATGTGGCTAATTTTTAATTTTTTTGTAGAGATAGAGTCTTGCTGTGTTGTCCAGGCTGGTCTGTAACTCCTGGGCTCACAAAATCCTCCCACCTCAGTCTCCCAAAATGCTGGGATTACAGGTGCCAGCCATCCTGCCTGGCCTAGACTTTTCTCTTTGTACATAATCTGATTTTAAGAACGTGGGTGGGCTGAGCGCTGTGGCTCACACCTGTAATCCCAACACTTTGGGAGGCTGAGTCAGGTGGATCACCTGAGGTCAGGAGTTCGAGACCAGCCTGACCAACATGGTGAAACCTTTTCTACTAAAAATACAAAATTAGCTGGGCATGGTGGCGCATACCTGTAATCCCAGCTGCTTGGGAGGCTGAGGCAGGAGAATCGCTTGAACCCAGTAGGCAGAGGATTCAGTGAGCCAAGATCATGCCATTGCACTGCAGCCTAGGCAACAAGAGCGAAACTCCGTCTCAAAAAAAAAAAAAAAGAACATGGCTAAATATCAAAACCCTGAAAACATTTGAACTATTTTGGACTTACTCCATCATCTTAGAGATCATGTGACCATTTTCATAACACTTCATTCAAGCTTCATTTATTATATGTATGATTTTATATCTATGACTTACATAAGTAACTGCGTCCTCTGATGGACTGTCATAGGCAGGGAGCAGGTTTGCTGTTTTAAAAAAATCTTTGCATCCTTAGTTTCTGACACATTTAGTATAGGCTCAATTATTGTCAATATGCCTTTGAGTCAACTGTGCTGCAAAGCCATGACATTCACTCAACAAATATATTTGAGTATGTACTATATGCCAGACATTGTGCTAAGTCCATGCAGGTACAGCAGTGAATATACAAACTAGGTGCTTGACCTCATGGAGGAAAACAATTGTCATAAGAAACTACCCAAGGCTGGACACAGTGGCTTATGCCTATAATCCCAGCACCTGGGGGGCCGAGGGTTGGAGGATTGCTTGAGCCCAGCAGTTTAAGACCAGCCTGAACAACATGATAAGACCCTGTGTCTACAATAAATTAAAAAAAAAAAAAATAGCCAGGCATGGTGGTGGGTGCTTGTAGTCTCAGTTACTTAGGAGGCTGAGGTGGGAGAATCACTTGAGTCCAGCAGGTCGAGGCTGCGGTGAGCTGTGAGCATCCCACTGTACTCCAGCTTGGGTGACAGTGAGACATTGTATCAAATCCAAAGAAAGAGAGGGAAAGAGCTAGAGAGAAGGAAGGAGGGAGGGAGGGGAAAGAAGAAAGAAAAGAAAGAAGGAAAGAAAGAAAGAAAAAGAGAGTGAAGGAAAGAGAGAGGGAGAGAAAGAAAAAAAAGAACGGAGGGAAGGAGGGAAGAAAAGAAAGAGGCCTGGGTGCGGTGGCTCATGCCTGTAATCCCTATACTTCGGGAGGCCGAGGTGGGTGGATCACCTGAGGTTAGGAATTCGAGACCAGCCTGGCCAACATGATGAAACCCTATCTCTACTAAAAATACAAAAAATTAGCTGGGCATGGTGGCACGTGCCTGTAATCCCAACTACTCAGGAGGCTGAGGCAGGAGAATTGCTTGAACCCACGAGGCAGAGGTTGCAGTGAGCCAAGATCACTCCACTGTACTCCAGCCTGGGCAACAGAGCGAGACTCCGTCTCAAAAAAAAAAGAAAAGAAAAGAAAAGAAAGAGATAATGAAGGGAAGGAAAGGAAGAAAGAAACTAGCCAGAAGTCCCTTTGATGAACCAGTCTCTGTCTCCTGGAGACTAAGGAGGACCTGCTGTTACCGGTGAGCGATTGGCTGCTATAAATGGTGTTCCTTACACCAACATTTCAAAGCAGCACTCCAAGGTAATAAAGGAAGCAGGGCTTTGTAACTTGAAGTGGACTTTGGTTTATTTATTTATTTATTTATTTATTTATTTATTTATTTATTGAGACAGAGTCTCACACTGTCACCCAGGCTGGAGTGCAGTGGCCGGATCTCAGCTCACTGCAAGCTCCGCCACCTGGGTTCATGCCATTCTCCTGCCTCAGCCTCCCAAATAGCTGGGACTGCAGGCGCCCGCCACCTCACCTGGCTAGTTTTTTGTATTTTTTTT
>NW_016805299.1:1274961-1284379 GCF_001698545.2 Rhinopithecus bieti | reverse complement strand
TTTTTTTTTTTTTTGAGACAGAGTCTCACTCTGTCACCCAGGCTGGAGTGCAGTGGCGTGACCTCGGCTCACTGCAAGCTCCGCCTCCTGGGATCATGCCATTCTCCTGCCTCAGCCTCCAGAGTAGCTGGGATTACAGGCGCCCGCCACCACACCCGGCTAGTTTCTTTTTGTGTTTTTAGTAGAGACAGGGTTTCACCATGTTAGCCAGGATGGTCTCGATCTCCTGACCTCATGATCCACCCGCCTCAGCCTCCCAAAGTGCTGGGCTTATACACGTGAGCCGCCGTGCTCGGCCTAAAAATGTTTTAAAAATAAAAAGTCAGCCAGTGTCCGGACGCAGTGGCTCATGCCTATGATCCCAACAATTTGGGAGGCCGAGGCAGGTAGATCACTTGAGCTCAGGAGTTAGAGACCAGCCTGGGTAACATGGTGAGACCCCATCTCTATAAAAATACAAAAAATTAGTCAGGCATGGTGGTGCATGCCTGTAGTCCCAGCTACTCAGGAGGCTGAGGTGGGAGGATTACTTGAGCCCGGGAGGCAGAAGTTGCAGGGAGCCACGATCGCACCACTGCATTCCACAGCCTGGGTGACAGAGTGAGACCTCATCTCAAAAAAAAGAAGAAATTAATGTCGGCCAAGCACTGTGGCTCATACCTGTAATCCCAACACTTTGGGAGGCCAAGGCAAGAGGATCACTTTAAGCTAGGAGTTCGAGACCAGCCTGGGCAACATAGTGAGCCCCCATCTCTACAAAAAAAAGTATAAAAATTAGCCGGGCATGGTGGCGTACACCTGTAGTCTTAGCTACATGGGAGGCTGAGGCAGGAGGATTGCTTGAGCCCAGAAATTTGAAGCTGCAGTGAACTATGATCATGCCATTGCACTCCAGCCTGGATAACAGAAGGAGACCCTGTGTCTAATAATGACAGTAATAATAATAATTTAAAGGTCAAACATAAACGTTACTATTTTAGGGCCAGGAGCAGTGGCTCACACCTATAATCTCAGCACTTTGGGAGGACAAAGTAGGGGGATTGCTTGAGCCCATGAGTTTGAGAGCAACTTAGGCAACACAGTGAGACCCTGTCTCTCAAAAAAAAAAAAAAAAAAAATTACAATTTTAGGCCGGGCACAGTGGCTCATGCCTGTAATCCCAGCACTTTGGGAGGGCGAGGCAGGCAAATCACTTGAGATCAGGAGTTCGAGACCAGCCTGGCCAACACAACAAAACCCCATCTCTACTAAAAACACAAAAATTAGCCAGGCGTGGTAGCACGTGCCTGTAATCCCAGCTACTCAGGAGGCTGAGACACGAGAATCGCTTGAACCCGGTAGGGCAGAGGTTGCAATGAGCCAAGATCAGACCACTCCACTCCGGACTTGGTGACAGAGAGAAACTCCATCTCAAAACAAACAAACAAACAAAAATGTACCATTTTAATCATGTAAAGTATACAATTCAGTGTCATTAGTACATTCACAGTGATATGCAACCTTCACTATTATTCAGTACCAGAACTTTTTCATCATCCCCAAAAAGAAAATCCACGCGCTTTAGCAGTGACTCCCCATTCTCCTGTCCCCTCTCCCCAGCCTCCAGAAATCACTAGGCTGCTTCTTGTCTCTATGGATTTGCCTTTTCAGGATATTTACTATAAATAGAATCATACAATATGTAGCCTTTGGGGTCTGACTTCTTTCACTTAGCATAACATTGTTTCAAGGTTCATGCATGTTGTAGCATGTGTCAGTACTTCAGTACTCCATTTTATTTTTTTATTTTTTTATTTTTTTGAGATGGAGTCTCGCTCTGTTGCCCAGGCTGGAGTGCAGTGGTGCGATCTCGGCTCACTGCAAGCTCCGCCTCCTAGGTTCACGCCATTCTCCTGCCTCAGCCTCCAGAGTAGCTGGGACTACAGGCTTCTGCCACAACGCCCGGCTAAATTTTTTCTGTATTTTTAGTAGAGATGGGTTTCACGTGTTAGCCAGGATGGTCTCGATCTCCTGAAGTCGTGATCCACCCGCCTCGGCCTCCCAAAGTGCAGGATTACAGGTGTGAGCCACCGTGCCCGGCCGCTCCTTTCCTTTTAATGGCTGAATCATATTCCACTGTATGGAGAGACCACATTTTGCTTACCCGTTTGCGTTTGTCCATGGATGGATATTTGGGTGGTTTCCACCTTTTGGCTATTGTGAATAATGCTGCAATGAACCTGTGTCTACAAATTTCAGAGTGTTTAGTCTTCTCACAGGGCCACAGAATAAATAGTGCTTAACAAAAAATAACTTAGGCCAGGTATGGTGGCTCACGCCTGTAATCCCAGCACTTTGGGAGGCAGAGGCGGGTGAATCACCTGAGGTCGGGAGTTTAAGACCAGCCTGACCAATATGATAAAACCACGTCTGTACTAAAAATAGAAAAAAAAAAGTTAGCTGGGTGTGGTGGCATGCACCTGTAATCCCAGCTACTCGGGAGGCTGAGACAGGAGACTTGCTTGAACCTGAGAGGCAGAGGGCGCAGTGAGTCAAGAGCATGCCATTGGACTTCAGCCTGGGCAACAAAAGCGAAACTCCATCTCAAAAAAAAAAAAAAACTTTTGACCCTGGGCATGGTAGCCCACACCTTTAATCCCAGCACTTTGTGAGGCTCAGGCAGATGAATCACTTGAGGCCAGGAGTTCAAGGCCAACATGGTGAAACCCCATCTTTTTTTTTTTGAGACAGAGTCTCGCTCTGTCACCCAGGCTGGGGTGCAGTGGCATGATCTTGGCTCACTGCAAGCTCCGCCTCCTGGATTCAGGCCATTCTCCTGCCTCAGCCTCCTGAGTAGCTGGGTCTACAGGCGCCCGCCCCCACGCCCGGCTAATTTTTTGTATTTTTAGTAGAGACGGAGTTTCACCATGTTAGCCAGGATGGTCTCGATCTCCTGACCTCATGATGCGCCCGTCTCGGCCTCCTAAAGTGCTGGGATTACAGGCGTGAGCCACCGCGCCTGGCCTAAACCCCATCTTTACAAAATATACAAAAAACATACAAATAAAAAAAGCTGGGCATGGTGGTGAGCATCTGTAGTCCCAGCTGCTCAGGAGGCTGAGGTGAGAGGATCACTTGAGCCCCATAGGTGGAGGTTGCAGTGAGCTGAGATCGTGCCGCTGCACTCCAGCCTGGGCGACAGAGCAAGACCCTGTCTCTAAAATAAAAATAAAAATAAAGATAACATTTGAGCGGCTGAATTTCAGCAAGCTTGGGCACCTCTGGGTGCCCCTCAGACCACCCTGCTTCTGGCGTGACCATCAGTACATGGTTTTGGATTGTTTTGAGGGGTTTTTTTTGTTTGTTTTTTGAGGTGGTAGTCTCACTCTCGCCCAGCCTGCAGCGTAGTGGTACAATCACAGTTCACCGCAGCCTCCATCTCCGAGGCTCAAGTGATCCTCCTACCTCAGTCTCCCAAGTAGCTGGGACTACAGCCACATGCCACTATGCCCGGCTAATTTTCTTGATTTTTAGTAGAGAGGGGGTCTCACTATGTTACCCAGGCTGGTCTCAAACTCCTGAGCTCAAGGGACCCTCCTGCCTTGTCCTCCCAAAGTCCTGGCTTTACTGGCGTGAGCCACCACTCCTGGCCTTCAACACGTATTTGTTAAATGGAAGGACATTACAGGCTGCCACCTAGTTGTTTTTTATTTGCTTACCTCTGTCTTAGGCTCTTTTTTGTTGTTGGTGGTTTTTTGTTTTGTTTTGTTTTTGAGATGCAGTCTCACTCTGTCACCCAGGCTGGAGTATGCAGCAGCCCGATCTTGGCTCACTGCAACCTCTGCCTCCTGGGTTCAAGCGATTCTCCTGTCTCACCCTCTCAAGTAGCTGGGATTACAGGCGTGTGCCACCATGCCCAGCAATTTTTTGTATTTTTAGTAGAGACGAGTTTTCGCCATGTTGGCCAGGCTGGTCTCGAACTCCTGACCTCAGGTGATCCACCCACCTCGGCCTCCCAAAGTGCTGGGATTACAGGCATGAGACACCATGCCTGGCCTCCTCTTTGTTAAAGACTCCCCACCACTTTGATCCTCTTTCTTGCTTTTCTTCCCCATAGACTCCAGCACCTGTATGTCCCTGTTAATTATTTCCTTGATCTGTCATAAAACATCCCTTTTTGTCTTTATTTTTTATTTATTTATTTTACAAATGCAGTCTTGCTATGTTTCCCAGGCTGGATTTGAACTCCTGGGCTCAAGCGATCCTCCTGCCTCGACCTCCCTAGAAGCTAGGACTACAGGCAGGTGCTACTGTGCCCGGTTTAAAACATCCATTCTTGGCCGGGCGCGGTGGCTCAAGCCTGTAATCCCAGCACTTTGGGAGGCCGAGACGGGCGGATCACAAGGTCAGGAGATCGAGACCATCCTGGCTAACACAGTGAAACCCCGTCTCTACTAAAATACAAAACTAGCCGGGCGAGGTGGCGGGCTCCTGTAGTCCCAGCTACTCGGGAGGCTGAGGCAGGAGAATGGCGTAAACCCGGGAGGCGGAGCTTGCAGTGAGCTGAGATCCGGCCACTGCACTCCAGTCCGGGCGACAGAGCGAGACTTCGCCTCAAAAAAAAAAAAAACAAAAACAAAACAAAACAAAACAAAAAACATCCATTCTTTATTGTGCATGAGTGTTTTCAAAAATGCCTAATGAAAAACCAGTATTTTTTTGCTCTGGTTGCCATAACAAAGCACCACATGCTAGATGGCTTAATTGACAGAGATGTGTCGCCTCACAACTCTGGAGGCTGGAAGTCCAAGATCAAGGTGTTGGCAGGGTCAGTTCCTTCTGAAGGTTGTGAGTGAAGGCTGCGTTCCAGGCCTCTCTCCTTGGCTTGCGGATGGTCATTTTCACATAGCCTGTACACATATCTGTGCTCATATTTCCACCCCTGTTTGCTATTTATTTATTTATTTTGAGATGGAGTTTCGGTCTGTCCCCCAGGCTGGAGTGCAGTGGCGAAATCTCAGCTCACTGCAAGCTCTGCCTCCAGGGTTCAAGCGATTCTCCTGCCTCAGCCTCCTGAGTAGTTGGGACTACAGGTGCATGCCACCACTCCTGGCTAATTTTTTTTTTTTTTTTTTTTTTTTGTATTTTTAGTAGAGATGGGGTTTCACTGTTTTAGCCAGGGTGGTCTTGATCTCTTGACCTCATGTGAATCGCCTGCCTCGCCCTCCCAAAGTGCTGGGATTACAGGCGTGAGCCACCACGTCCAGTCCATATTTCACCCTTTTATAAGGATACCAGTCATGCTGAATTAGAGGCCCACCCTGGTTCATAGGATCCCATATTTTAACTAATCTACATCTGCAATGGCCCTATTTCCAAATAAGGTCACCTTCTGAGTTATTCAGGGTTAGGGTTTTAACATATAAATTTGGGTGGGTAGAAGTGGGGGACACAATTTCCCACAATGATAAAATGCAGTAAGATTTGGAGGAGACAGTTTCACACAGTACTGGAAGGAATACGAATTGATACAGCCCTTAGAAGGGTTTATCCATCAGAGTGCAGGCAGGAAACAGAAGCTACAAACAAGAAAATGAATACAGAGAATTGGTTCCACAAGTAATGAAAGATCTAAGAACCCAAACGGGACAGAGATTAGCAATAAAGCTGGGTGCAGTCACTCACACCTATCACCCCAGCACTTTGGGAGGTCAAGGAGGAAGGATTGCTTGAGCCCAGGAGTTCAAGACCAGCCTGGGCAACATAGCAAGACCTCGTCTCTACAAAAAAAATTAAAATTTGCTGGGTGTGGGCTGGGCACGGTGGCTCACACCTGTAATCCCAGCACTTTGGGAGGCTGAGGCAGGCAGATCACATGAGGTCAGGAGTTTGAGACTGGCCTGACCAACATGGCAAAACCCCATCTCTACTAAAAATACAAAAATTAGCCGGGCGTGCTGGCGTATGCCTGTAATCCCAGCTAGTCAGGAGGCTGAGACAGGAGAATTGCTTGAACCCAGGAGGCAAAGGTTGCAGTAAGCTGGAGATCCTGCCACTCTACTCCAGCCTGGGCGACAGAGCAAGACTGTCTAAAAAAAAAAAAAAAAAAGGTTGGGTGTGGTGGCACACACTTGTATTCCCAAATACTTGGGAGACTGAGTGGGGAGAATCTCAGGATCCCAAGAGGTCAAGGCTGCAGGGAGCCACAATTGTGCCACTGCACTCCAGCCTGGGCAACAGAGCAAGACCATGTCTCAGAGAGAGAGAGAGAGAGAGAATATGAATAACAAGATCCTGCCACTCCTAGGTCGAAATGGACAAAGAAAGTGGTGACCAGCTAGAGCCACTGAGAAGGAGTTGGTGGTGTTGCCAAGTAAAATACAGCCACTGCTGGAGGATGTTGCCTAAGGCAGAGAGAAAGGGTAAGAAATTCTGAAGCTTCTCCTTTTCCCTCGCCCTCCAATCTCCCTGCAGGGCCTCCTATTAGTTCAACCCATCAGGGTGACTCAGGAGCCAGGAAAAGAAGCCTGCGACCATCACCACTATCTAATTCCAGAACATTTCCATCACCCTAAAAAGAAACCCCATACCCAGTAGCAGTCACTCCCCATTCTCCCTCCCCTAACTCCTGGCAAGCATGAACCTACTTTCTATCTCTATAGATGTACCTATTCTGGAAATTCCATTCCAACGGATTTATACAATATGTGTTTTTTTGTGTCTGGCTTCTTTTCATTTAGCTTCATGTTTCTGAGGTTCATCCACATCGTAGTGTGGATCAGGACTTTATCCCTTTTTGTGCCTGACTAATATTCCATTGTATGGATAGACCACGTTTCGTGTGTCCATTGCTCAGTTCATGGACACTTGGGCTGTTTCTACCTTTTGGCTATTGTGAATAGTGACGGTATAAACATTCACGTGTTTTTGCATGAACATATGTTTTCAGTTCTTTGGGTTACATACCTAGGAGTGGAATTTCTGGGCTGTATGCTAATTCTACATTTAACTTCTTGAGGAACTGCCAGACTGTTTTCCAAAGTGGCTGCGCCATTTTACATCCACCAGAAATGACTCTACATTTTAATGAGGATCAGAAACCCAGCTTGCTGTTTCACCATGAATCATGTTCAGCAATGTGATGATTTTGAAAGAACTAAATAATTATCAAAGATTTTGAAGTTATTCTGAGTAGTGGATGATTATATTCCTGATTTCATGTATCTCTGAACACTATACACCCCAAGTAGAATTGTACCAACTAGAGACAATTTTTCTCCATTGTTCGTTAGACAAGTTCACCAGCAGCTAAGTGCTGACACGTCATTCCCAGCACCCACCCCAGATGGGAAAGGCAGCAGTGTCACCACACACATGCCATACCTGCTGCTGCTCAGATCTAAAACTTCAGAAAATGACAAACCCTAACCCTGTAATTCTGAGACATGATGTTAGAGGGAATGGATAATTGTTCTGATTCCTCTGGGCAAGGAAAATGTAATGTGTTAACCGGTTCTCCTGTGTGCATGCATTAACACTCTCTTTTGATAATACAAGAAAATCCAGCTGAAAGGGGGAAAAATGTCTCCTATCAAATAAAATGAGGCCTGACTTTGAGAGAGTCACGCAGTCTCAGGACTCAGTACAGAAAGTTCTGGGTAATGAACTGAGCTGCTGGGGAAACTCAATTACTAGCCTGATAAGCATCACTAAGTTTCCAGATCCAAGGTAGCATTTCAGCTTCTCAAGGCTCATGAACTGAATTGACCTCCCTCCCTGGGGAAAGGAATTCTCACTGTTGTCTCTGGACCGCTTATTTCATCCAAAGGAGACTCTGCTGCTGAAGGATCAATGGACAAATTAATTAATTGGGGTTGAGTTTACATTTTTATTGTCAACTCTCATCATTTGCTTGGTTAAACCCACTTCCCATATCTCTTAGTGCTAATCAGAGAAAGATTACAAAATTTTACACTTACCTTTTTCATTTCCTTGGAGCCACCCTGACTTACTCTCAATGTTTAACTGGCAGTTGCCAGCAGAACTGGCTACTTTCAGTAATAGAAGTGGAAACTACATTTGCTTATTGCTTTTGCTTCTTTTCAGGATGTTAATTCCTTGCTTTTTAAAAAATGTATACATTTGGCTGGGTGTGGTGACTCACACCTATAATCCCAGCACTTTGGGATGCCAAGGCAGGTGGATCACTTGAGGCCAGGAGTTTGAAACCAGCCTGGCCAACATGGTGAAGTCCCATCTCTACTAAAATTACAAAAATTAGCTGGGCATGGTGGCACATGCCTGTAATCCCAGCTACTTGGGAGGCTGAGGCAGGAGAATCACTTGAACCAGGAAGGTGGAGGTTGCAGTGAGCCAAGATGGTACCACTGTACTCCAGCCTGGGTGACAGAGTCAGACTCCATTTAAAAAAAAAAAAAAGCATACATTTTAGTGTGAAAGAGTTCCTGAACCTGTAATGTTTGATGAATACATATAATGTATTGTGGCAGTAGGGAACTGATTATTTGGCAATGCAATGCCAACTAACGGCAATGCATCAGTTCTCTGCTGCCGCAATAATGCTGTGTCACAACTACAAAACCTCAGTGATATAACAATAAGCATAACTGTTCACACATCTGTGGTTGCCTGGGGAGCTTTGCTGATTTTGTTGGGGATGCTGGATCACAGGTGAGAGGGCTGGCTGAGTGACTGATCAAGAATGGATGTGACTGGAGTGTTTCTCTCTGTCTCTTCCCCGTCAGGCTACCCCAGAGAATGATCTTGCGGTGAAGGTGGAGGTGCAAGACTGCAAAAGGGGAAACACCTGGGTCTCTTGAGTCCTAAGCTCAGTAGTGACACACAATGCTCGTGCCACATTTTTTTGGCTAAAGCGTAAGTACAGCCCAGATTCAAAGGTTGGGAAATAAACTCTGCCTTTTTAGCCAGAAGAGCTACAGAGTCACATAGCAAAAAATTCTGAACACAGGGAAAGGCGAAGAATACCCCAGAGGACAACCCACTCGAAGCAGTCCGTTCTCATCCCCTTTGCAGTCCATTTTTTTTGGTCTAATTTTTATTTATTTATTTATTTATTTATTTATTTATTTATTTATTTATTTTTATTGAGACGGAATCTCACTCTGTCTGCCAGGCTAGGGTGCAGTGGTGCAATCTCAGCTCACTGCAAACTCTGCCTCCTGGTCTCAAGCCATCCTCCCATCTCAGCCTCCCAAGTAGCTGGTACTGCAGGTGCCTGCCACCATGCCTTGTTCATTTTTTTTTTTGAGACTGAGTCTCGCTCTGTCACCCAGGCTGGAGAAGCTCTGCCTCCCGGATTCACACCATTCTCCTGCTGCAGCCTCCCAAGTAACTGGGACTACAGGCGCCCACCACCACGCCCAGCTAATTTTTTGGTTTTTTTTTTTTTTTTTTTTTT
>NW_016805299.1:1270468-1274769 GCF_001698545.2 Rhinopithecus bieti | reverse complement strand
TTTGTATTTTTAATAGAGACGGGGTTTCACTGTATTAGCCAGGATGGTCTCGATCTCCTGACCTCATGACTCGCCCGCCTCGGCCTCCCAGAGTGCTGGGATTACAGGCTTGAGCCACCGTGCCCTGCCAATTTTTATATTTTTAGTAGAGATGAGGGTTTCACCATGTCGGTCAGGCTGGTCTCAAACACCTGATCTCAAGTGATCCACCTGCCTCAGCCTCCCAAAGTGCTGGGATTACAGGCATGAGTCATCACGCCCACCCCATTATATATTTCAAAATAGCTAAAAGGACTTGAAACTTTCCCAACACATAGAAATGATAAATACGGCCGGGCGCGGTGGCTCAAGCCTGTAATCCCAGCGCTTTGGGAGGCCGAGACGGGCGGATCACGAGGTCAGGAGATCGAGACCATCCTGGCTAACACGGTGAAACCCCGTCTCTACTAAAATACAAAAAACTAGCCGGGCGAGGTGGCGGGCGCCTGTAGTCCCAGCTACTCGGAGGCTGAGGCAGGAGAATGGCATAAACCCGGGAGGCGGAGCTTGCAGTGAGCTGAGAACCGGCCACTGCACTCCAGCCCGGGCGACAGAGCGAGACTCCGTCTCAAAAAAAAAAAAAAAAAAAAAAAAAAAAAAGAAATGATAAATACATGAGGTGATGAATACCCTAAATACCCTGAATTGATCATTACACATTCTATGTACATAACAAAATATCACATGTACCCCATAAATATGTACAAATATTATGCATCAGCTGGGCGAAGTGGCTCATTCCTGTAATCCCAGCACTTTGGGAGACCGAGGTGGGTGGATTACCTGAGGTCAGGAATTCGAGACCAGCCTGACCAATATGGTAAAACCCCATCTCTACTAAAAATACAAAAATTAACTGCGCGTGGTGGCGTGCACCTGTAGTCCTAGCTACTCGAGAGGGGGAGACAAAATTGCTTGAACCCGGGAGGCAGAGGTTGCAGTGAGCCGAGATTGCACCACTGCACTCCAGCCTGGACAACAGCGTGAGATTCTGTCTAAAAAATCAAACAAACAAGTATTATGCATCAGTTTAAAAAGTTAGTTTATGGACGGGTGTGGTGGCTTACACCTGTAATCCCAGCACTTTGGAAGGCTGAGGCGGGTGGATCACCTAAGCTCAGGAGTTTGAGACCAGCCTGGCCAACATGGTGAAACTGTGTCTCTACTAAAAAAATACAAAATTAGCCAGGCGTGGTGGCGTACGCCTGTAATCCCAGCTACTCAGGAGGCTGAGGCATGAGAATCTCTTTAACCTGGGAGGCAGAGGTTGCAATGAGTCGAGATTGTGTCACTGCACTCCAGCCTGGGTGACAGACTGAGACTCCGTTTCAAAAATAAATTTTTAAAAATTAGTTAAAAAAAAACCTTCCTAATATTAGAAATCAAAGCCGGAACTTTCCAAAGTCTCAGAGATTGATCAGAACAAATTTCTTGTTTAGTCCTTAAAAACAGGCCAGGTTGGCCGGGCGCGGTGGCTCATGCCTGTAATCCCAGCTCTTTGGGAGGTCGAGGTGGGCGAATCACGAGGTCAGGAGATTGACACCATCCTGGCTAACATGATGAAACCCTGTCTCTACTAAAAAATACAAAAAAATCAGCTGGACATGGTGGCGGGCGCCTGTAGTCCCAGCTACTCGGGAGGCTGAGGCAGGAGAATGCCCAGAACCCCGGAGGCAGAGCTTGCAGTGAGCCAAGATCACGCCACTGCACTCCAGCCTAGGCAGAAGAGCAAGACTCCATCTCAAAGAAAAACAATAAAAAAAAAAAAAAAAATAGGCCAGGTTAGCCAGGTGTGGTGGCTAACACCTATAATCCCAGCACTTTGGGAGGCTGAGGCAAGTGGGTCACCTGAGGTCTGGAGTTCAAGACCAGCCTGGCCAACATGGTGAGACCCCCCCGTCTCTACTTAATATCAAATTAGCCAGGCATGGTGGCACATACCTGTAATCCTAGTTACTCAGGAGGCAAGACTGGAGAATCACTTGAACCTGGGAGGTGGAGGTTGCAGTGAGCTGAGATCGTACCATTGTACTTCAGCCTAGGTGACAAGAGTGAAACTACATCTCAAAAAAAAAAAAGAAAAAAAGGCACGGTGGCTCTTGCCTGTACTTCCAACACTTTGGGAGCGTGAGGCAGGAGGATCGCTTGAGCCCAGGAGTTCGAAAGCAGCCTGGACAACATCTCTGATGTATAAAATAAAATAAATCCCTATTTCTACAAGAGGTCAGGGATATAATATATACTCAGTCTAAAGCCTAGTCCGATTTTGAGTGAATGGTTAACAAGTCATCGTTAAGCCAGAATTATCGACAAATTCAAAGTGGTTTCATGTTTCCCAGCCACAGCATTGGAACTCATGTTTCCTGTAAGCTTCTGGAACTTCTGAGCATTATTCAGTCACTATTAAAAACTAGATGATTATCTCTCTCTTTTCAGGTTCTTAATGATCTTGAACCACAAAAGCAATTAAGTTGCCAGAAAACTTCTCTAGTCTTCTGGTCATTTTGAGTTATTTGAATGAGTATTTTATTCACTGCGTGTGTATGGGGTAAAGGAAGAAAACACTTCTTCATGGTCTTAATTTGTGTGAATTAATCAATAAAAGAATGGACATTGTTGTATATGTTGTTCAGCTGGTCTCTAACTCCTGGAATCAAGCAATCCTCCGGCCTCTGTCTCCCAAAGTGCTGGGATTATAGGCATGAGCCACTAAGCCCATCCATATTTTCTCAGGTATTATAAAAAGTGATATATACTCTTTGCAGAAAACATGAAAATATAGAAAAGGAGAACAAGATAAATCAGAAATAGCAAAACTATCATTCCACAACCCAGTGATAACTTCTATGTCATTTTAATATATTTCCCTTTCCTTTGGTCATTGCTAAATCTTCATACAAGTAGCAGCATCTAGTATGTAATTGGCATGTAATAAATATTTGTTAAATGTATTGGTAAAAGAAAGTTAAACCACCGGCGTGGTGGCTCACGCCTCTAATCCCAGCACTTTGGGAGACCGAGGCAAGTGGAGCCATAGGGAGACCTGTCTCTACAAAAATAAACAAAATCAGCTGGGCATGATGGTGTGCAACCGTAGTCCTAGCTACTCAGGAGGCTGAGGTGGGAGGATCACTGGAACCTGGGAGGTGGAGGCTATATGGAACCGTGATCATATCACTCTTGAGGTCAGGAGTTCGAACCCAGCCTGACCAATATGATAAAACCCCATATCTACTAAAAATAGAAAAAAAAGTTAGCTGGGCGTGGTGGCATGCACCTGTAATCCCAGCTACTCAGGAGGCTGAGACAGGAGACTTGCTTGAACCTGGGAGGCAGAGGGTGCAGTGAGTCAAGAGCGCACCATTGCACTCCAGCCTGGGCAACAAGAGCGAAACTCCATCTCAAAAAATTTAAAAAAAAAAGAAAAGAAAGTGAAACCAAGCAAATTTTACCATAAAATTAGGTAGAACATGGATATCATCGTGTTAGCTTCATATCTTTTGATTTTCAAGTTTGGGATACTAAGGAAGTACTAAAGACAGGACCAAAGCACAGAGAAAAGGTGGGGCACCCTAGGCTGAAGGGAACCGCGTCTTTAAAATCATCCATTGAGAATATTGTTCACTGCCAGGCGCAGTGGCTCACATTGTAATCCCAGCTATTTGGGAAGGTGAGGTGGGTGGATCACTTGAGCCTGGGAGATAAAGACCAGCCTGGGCAAGATAACAATACCTCCTCTCTACTTAAAAATAAATAAATACATAATAATTAGATAGGCATGGTGGCGCATGCCTGTAGTCCCACCTATTCAGGAGGCTGAGGTAGGAAGATCACTTGAGCCCAGGAGTTTAAGGCTGTAGTAGCCATGATCGCATCACTGCACTCCAGCCTGGGTGACAGAGGAAGATCCTGTCTCAAAAAAAAAAAAACAGAGAGAGAGAGAGAGAAAGAGAGAGAGAGAAAAAAAAGAATCCTGCTGGCATGGTGGCTCACACCTGTAATCCTAGCACACTGGGGGGCTGAGGCAGGCGGATCACTTGAGGTCAGGTGTTTGAGACCAGCCTGGCCAACGTGGTGAAACTCCATCTCTACTAAAAATACAAAAATTAGCCCCGTATGGTGGTGGGCGCCTATAATCCCAGCTACTCGGGAGGCTGAGGCAAGAGAATCGGTAGAACCCAGGAGGCGGAGGCAGAAGTGAGCTGAGATTGCACCACTGCACTCCAGCCTGGGAGACAGAGTGAGACCCTGTCTCAAAAAAA